>NW_027331997.1:485809-629848 GCF_048418815.1 Hemitrygon akajei | reverse complement strand
GAGGGAGAGGGAGAGACCAAGACGGGAGACAAACCAGGCCTCAGTGACGACACGTTCCCCACTCCACGGGACAGCCTTAAGGATTCGTGCCAGGCGACCTGAGGAGGGGAGGGGGTGGTAACGGTGCCAAGCTCTTCCCGTAGCTCCATTTCTTCCCATGGGTACCCCAAAGTGTTCCAGCTCCCTTGTTACGAGTGGTCCTGCCCTAGACTCGGCGTCCTGTCACTCCTGAAACACTCCGTTCTCTGTTCCCTATCACCGCCCATCTCACCCTGGCTGGAGGCCATTTCGCGATGGTTACCTTTGACAATTGCTCTCCAACATCATTGAATGAGTTACACCCTTCCACTCACTTCCCTCCTTGTTTATTCAATCTCAACTCCTCATCCCTCCTCTCCTTTCCCTCGGTGCCCGATCTCCCAGCTCTCCATTTATCCTTTTGCCTACAGACATTTGTGACAGTGTGAGACCTTCCCTCCCACTTCTTCCACCACGAAGTGTGTCACTGCCTCACACTCAGAATCTTGTCACACTCCTTCCCATCCCATCACTCGCAAAACCCTTCGCTCCCTCCCCTCGCTTTCCTCTCCCCACCACCTCGATGCTCTGCATCTTATGCTGGTTGGCTTCCATTTTGCGATGTCAATTTTTGCCCCTCCTCATCCCTTTTCTCTCTGTGTTACCCATTGATTCACTCCCCTACTCACCTTATCACTCCGGACACCCTCCACTCTCTGTCTGCTTGCTCTGATTCCTGCCACCCACCACATCCTGGGTTGTGAACATTTTCTTACGAGAAATTTCTCTCTTCCACCCGATCCCTTCCCTCCATCGTTGAGTGTGTCGGTCCCCTCTCCCTCCGTTGAGCACTGACCGCGTCCCGACCCCTTGCTCCCCCTTTCCCCCGTCCACGCCCCCCTTTCAGGCAGTTCGTCTTATTTCCGAAGGAAATGTAACCACCCATCCTTCCTCCACTATTGAAAATTACATTCCCCATCCTGTTACTCCCCACCCTGTCCAATCAGACAACTCCCTCTCCGTTCCATCACTCTCGCTTTGTTCCTGTCCTTTCACTCCTCCTCACCCCGTCTTTGTCTTCTCCATGTCGGCCACCAGTTTGTGACAGGAACTTCCGCCCCTCCCCTTTCCGTCCCCTATTGAGTCAGGGACTTCGCCACGCTCACCGTCTCATCAGTCCACTCCTCGTCCCATCACTCCTCTTCCTCCCAAACCCCTCACCCCTCCTCCCCAAAACCCACATGTATATGCGTATGTGCGAATATCTGAGATATATACATTAGTTTATTCAATCATTAGAATTATAACATATATACAATACGCAAGACTATATAAAACACAAATTAAAATGCTGTTATTACAATCAATAACACACTCGATCCCGGGATTGTATCCATGGGCACCGCATGTTCCTTCGCCATCGATTCTGTGTGCGAAAGTGGCCATTGTAAGTCAGTGTCTCACTCCATCCCTGGCGGCCACATCAACCAAGGATTCGCCCATTTTAAATCAGCGCGTCCCTCCCTCTCTTGTGCTCACTTCTACAAAAGCCGTCACTCCTTCCCCCCGCGGCCATTTCGAGTGAAGCGTCGGCCATGTTCAGTCAGCATTTCACTCCCTCTCTGGTCACCATTCTAAATCCTTCTGCTGTTCCCTCATATTCACCATATTCAATCAGGAGCCCTCGCAGGACAGACCACTCTCGACCACCTCCACTCGATTGCACAGACTGTTTATCACAAATAATGAAAATATCGCAAACAATAGAGACCCATCCGACATCCTCATCTCCGGATCCTGTGCGTCATTATATCCTCATGTCGTGGAGAGAGGAAGATACAGACACCAGGAAACCTGTGCGGTAATATTCCCTGTGTCGATACAGAGACCCGACACCGTGCGCGGTAAAACTCTCTGTGTGGAGACAGAGATCGGGAATCGTGCTTGGAAAAATTCCCATTCCGGGATATGGAGACTGGAAACCGTGCCTTGTATAACTTCCTGTGTGCTATGTGGATACCGGGAACCAGGCGCTATGAATCTCCCGGCGTTGGGATACGGAAACCATAAACCTCTCTCACACGCACCCCATCCCCGCCATCTTCAGGAAGGCGTGCCGAAGGACCTTCAGTCCGATCATACACACCGTCTCCGCCAGGAGATGAGCATCGTCACACACAAAGCCGTCAACATCCACACCACCCTCGCCTAATAAACCCATCGGCGTTCTCGGCAAATTCGCTAAATGCAGCCCTGAATTCTGTCAAACACAGAATTCGGGCGTCTCCGCCAATCTCCAGATTCACAGACCAGTTGGAAATGAACTGGAAGGGGTCTCATGGGAGGCAGATACTGGGAGTGAATGGGAAAATATGGGTCCTATTGGGAGTCAATGGGATGGTATAAGTCCCATTGGCAGTTCTGACGATAGTACAGAATCGGAAGCGGTGCAGACCGTGAGGTTAAATGGGAAGGGGCGAATCCCCACTGGGAGGCAAACGGAAGTCTGATGGGAAGGGGGCCACTGGTATGCAAACAGTGGGAGTGAAAGGGAAGGGGTGGGATCCATTGGAAATTTGGACGATGCAAGCGAATGGGTAGGGCTTTGTCCCATTAGGAATGCGGATAGTTGGGAATGAATGGAAAAGAGTGGTATTTGATTCGGTTCCTGGTACGTGTGAGTGGACGGTAAGGGACGTCGCCCTGTGAGGAGTGCGGAGTAGGAGAGGACGGGAAGGGGTGGAGTCCCGTTTTGCAAAATTCTCCTCAACTTCGATTTCATCCTGGGAAACTTCTCGACCCTAGAAGTTAAATGTGATTGTTATTGGCTATGGTTATGATTCCCATCTGTACTCCCCTGCCCATTTGTGCCCACTCCCACTCTTTCCTGGACTGTGCGCACTGCATCCCCAACGGCTCCTCCCGCCGTCTCTCTGAATTTCTACACATATTTATCGTGTGTGTGTGTGTGTGTGTGTGTGTGTGTGTGTGTGTGTGTGTGTGTGTGTGTGTGTGCCTATCTGTCTGTCTGTGCTGCAGTTCCAAGGTGAACACAATGAGAGTCTCCTCAGTAATCTGTTTCAATTCGAGAACTCTATGGGCATATGGAGACTTTTATTTGCCGTATCTGTCTCCAGGATTGTGTGATGGGACGGTGCGGAGGGAGATTCACTCTGTGCCTGACCCCGGGAGTGTGTGATGGGACGGTGCGGAGGGAGATTCACTCTGTGTCTGACCCCGGGAGTGTGTGCTGGGACGGTGCGGAGGGAGATTCACTCTGTGTCTGACCCCGGGAGTGTGTGATGGGACGGTGCGGAGGGAGATTCACTCTGAGTCTGACCCCGGAAGTGTGTGATGGGACGGTGCGGAGGGAGATTCACTCTGTGTCTGACCCCGGCAGTGTGTGACGGGACGGTGTGGAGGGAGATTCACTCTGTGTCTGATCCCTGGACTGTGTGTTGAGACTGTGTGGAGGGAAATTCATTCTGTGACTGAACCCAGGAGTGTGTGATTGGACGGTGTGGAGGGAGATCCACTCTGTGTCTGACCCTGGGACTGTGTGATGGGACGGTGTGGAGGTAGATTCACTCTGTGTCCCTCACGTACTCGGGATCTCAGTGGACTCACGTCGGTTTTATCTGTCTTCGTGTGGCAGGAGGGGGTCAGTTAGCCAGGAAGGGGCTTTGGTGGAGATGAGATCCTGGGCACCCAGACTCTGCCAGTCCAATCCCCCTCAGCCTGGAGCTGAGACGCTACTGTGTCAGTGTGAGGAGCTCCGACCCACTGTTGCAGTGAACAGGGTGCGGGGACAGCAGAAACCTCAAATAAAACTCGAGTCCGACACCAGGACAGGAAGTTACAGCGGTTTATTGATTTCATCATGACAAATGTAAATTAAACAATGTGTGAGCTGCTGACGTGCGGGAATAAATAAGCTGCTCCCGACTCACTCACAGTCACACACAATTAACTGACCGGCGACAACGAGTGACCGGTTGAATAATCAGTCCCGTTTCTCACCGTCACTCTGCATCGGGGAACCGATGATTATAAAATCACACTTCAGGGCCGTGTCCGAGATCGCTGCAGATCCAGAGTCACTGCCGAGGTATGAAAATGGACAAGGGAGAGCCAATGGATGTCGTGTACCTGCACTTCCGGAAAGCTTTTGATAAAGTCCCACATAGGAGATTAGTGGGCAAAGTTAGGGCACATGGTATTGGGGACAGTGTATTGACATGGATTAAAAATTGACTGGCTGACAGGAAACAAATTGTAGCGATTTACGGGTCCCTTTCGGAATGGCAGGCTGTGACCAGTGGGGTACCGCAAGGTTCAGTGCTGGGACCGCAGCTGTTTACAATATACATTAATGATTTAGATGAAGGCGTTAAAAGTAACATTAGCAAATTTGCTGATGACACAAAGCTGGGTGGCAGTGTGAAATGTCAGGAAGAAGTTATGAGAATGCAGGGTGACTTGGACAGGTTGGGTGAGTGTGCAAATGTATGGCAGATGCAGTTTAAAGTGGATATATGTGAGGTTATCCACTTTGGTGGCAAGAACAGGAAGGCAGATTAATATCTAAATGGAGTCAAGTTAGGAAAAGTGGAAGTACAACGAGATCTAGGTGTTCTTGTACATCAGTCAATGAAAGCAAGCATGCAAGTACAGCAGACAGTGAAGAAAGCTAATGGCATACTCGCCTTTATAACAAGAGGAATTGAGTATAGGAGTAAAGAGGTCCTTCTGCAGCTGTACAGGGCCCTGGTGAGACCCCACCTGGAGTATTGTGTGCATTTTTGGTCTCCAAATTTGAGGAAGGACATTCTTGCTATTGAGGGAGTGCAGCGTAGGTTCACAAGGTTAATTCCCGGAATAGCGGGTCAGTCACATGTTGAAAGATTGGAGCGACTGGGCTTGTATTCACTGGAATTTAGAAGGATGAGAGGGGATCTGATTGAGACATATAAGATTATTAAAAGATTGGACACGCTGGAGGCCGGAAGCATGTTCCCGCTGATGGGTGAGTCCAGAACTAGAGGCCACAGTTTAAGAATACAGGGTAGGCCATTTTGAACTGAGATGCGGAAAAACCTTTTCACCCAGAGAGTGGTGGATATGTGGAATACTCTGCCCCAGAAGGCAGTGGAGACCAAGTCTCTGGATGCATTCAAGAGAGAGTTAGATAGAGCTCTTATAGATGGCGGGGTCCAGGGATATGGGGAGAGGGCAGTAACGGGGTACTGATTGTGGATGATCGGCCATGATCACAGTGAATGGCGGTGCTGGCTATAGGGGCCGAATGGCCTACTCCTGCACCTATTGTCTATTATCTATTGTATTTGTTAATTTCACATCATTATATCGGCCAGACTGCCGAATACAGTGTCCTCAGCAAAGGGAGCAAAAGGATTTTCTCCCCGTGTAATCCCACCCCGGGATACCGGTGTCCCTGACCGAGCCCCGGACCGCGGGCTCTTACTGTCTGTGTAGTTCCCCGGGGTCTCTTACACGCACATCCGGCGGAAGTTGCACCGCCGGACAACAGGCGGAAATACATCACTGCGGGACCGCTTCCGATGTCACCGAGCTCGAGACTGGAGTCAGTTCTGTTAAAACCGTTGGGAATTAACCCCGGCACGCGGCCATTAAAGGTGAACTGGGAGTTAAAGGGAAGGGCGGGAGTTAAAGGAGAGGGGGATGTTGAAGGGGAGGGCGGGAGTTAAAGGGGAGGGCGGGAGTTAAACGGGAGGGCGGAAGTTAAAGGGCAGGGCGGGAGTTAAAGGGCAGGACGGGAGGTAAAGGGCAGGGCGGGAGGTAAAGGGGAAGGCGTGGATTCGGCCAATATGTCCCCATCCCGCGGGCGGGGATGTTCACACGTTCAGATGTTCACACTCAGTCCGGGTTTGTTTTCCTGCAGAGATCTCAGTTCCTTCTCCCCCGTCTCACTCAACCGATTCCCGTCCAGACTGAAACAAATAGGAGAATAAAGATGAATTTAACAGATTACACAATAGTGTCAGTAACAGGGGGCTGGGGTCAATGTTTCAACAATATTCACAGACAAATATCTCCAGAAATCCCGCGGATCCGCTGATATTGTATTACATTGAACATTAACACAAACACTCACCCGATCCACTTCAGACTCGGGATGGTCAGTATGAGGCGGCGGAGAGCGGGGACAGATCGGTCTGTGAGCGAGTTTAATCTCAGGCTTAGTTCCTTCAGTGATGGGTTTGCACTGAGAGCGGATTCCAGATCTTTGGCACCAGAATCTGTGAGACCGACATTGCCAAGCCTATAGATGAGAGAGAGAGTGAGGTCGAAGAACACGGAGAGACAGGAGACTGTACAAATCCCATTAACGTTCAGTGTCAGACACCCAGTGACTGTAAACACAATCTCCCACAGTCTGGTACTTACCACAGTTTCTGTATTTTACACTCCGGGTTCCTCAGAGCCGCAGACACCACTTTCACTCCTGAATCGCCCAGTGTATTCCCCCCAATTCTAAACACAAACAGACAAATTGATGAACAAGGTGATTCAAACCGCGGGTCTGGGGGAATTTCTCTCACTCGGATATTTCAGGAAATATTAAACCGTTCAGTAAATCACTGACCGGAGTTCCCATCACTGTAAATGTCCCTCACTGCCCAGCTGCAGGGTATTCACCGAACGTAAGTAGTTTAGTCTGTTGCTGTGACCATGTAAACTCCGCATATTCTGTCCCATTGCCCGATGATTAGAAAAGTGGAATGTGTAGGGTTGAAACACGGGAGAAAGTCCCACAGTGAGGAAGATTTGTGAATGGGGAAATGTCAATGGGCGATGTTTCAAGAGACCCCACCTGAGGAAAAGGGATAGGAAAACACAATTTGAAGGAGGAAGGGGGTTGAGGAAGAGAGATCCGACAAGAGGAAAGGGGATGGGGAATAAAGATTCCACATGATGAACGGGGATGGTGCAGAGAGATTCCACATAGTGAAGGAAGATGTGGAAGCGAGGACCCACAGGAGGAAGGGGTATATGGAACAGAGGGCCCACTGGAGGATACCAATGGGAAAAGATAATCACACAAGATGAGACAATGCAGAAATGTATTGCAAGGCGGGGTGGGGACAGCTGAGGACCGCAATCGAGAAAGAAGAATCGGGAGTCTGGGTACCTGATGGTGATAACCACACACAGTGAAAGACAGGGGAGTACAATCTCACAATGGTATTTCTCTCCTTCTCACTGGGACAGTCTGCTGACGGTCTGTTGTCCCTCACCGGGAAGGGGGTGTGAATCTCTGACCTACCTGCTGCACTCAGTGTCGGTATGGGTGTCAGTAACAGTGAGAAGGAACATTGTCAATGGACGTGTCACAGGCAGCGAGAAACACGGCCATTCATGTGATTTACTACCATTAAACCAATGGCCATTGTTCACTGATCTGATGAAGCCTCCAACATCTCTTCACAAGGAACCACAGAACCCTCCCGTCCTTGGGGAATTACTGACCGATCCCCTGGGCATTTGTCACAATTCTTCACAATCTGATTTACTACAGTTTTACCCAAATCCCTTTACATTGAAACAACACGATAGAATAGTTTAACATTACATGGTGAGAGATAAAAAAAGTTACTTCAACACTTGGCATTTGTGCAGCCCGGGACCCAGCCGCTGGATTCCTTCACACTGAATGTTGCAGTACTCCAGGTTGAGGTGTTTTATTGTATCACAGAATCCGATGACATGAGACAGGACCGCGCAATCAATCGGGGTCATTGTCATTCCACTGAAAGAAAGTGTGCCCACAGATCCTAGTGCGGCCTGAGCCAGTCCACGATTCTGAGACTCAAAAAGGTAGTGCAATGTGTTTAGGAGGCTCCTTCTTCCATCTTCACTCCATGTGTTTCTACTCTGCCGCTTAACCTCCTCCTTCACCCAGTCAATAACCCTGCAGATTGTTTCATGAGGAAATCGGCCCAGAAACTCCTCCAGGCCCCAAGCTGTCATTGGGTTGGAGAGACCAGCAACAAAACGGAGAAATACCTCAAATCGCCCATCTGTCATGCTGTGGACTTCAGTGAGGAATATCAGGATATCCCCGGGATGTGGATTCAGGAATTGTGCAAGTGCAGCTGCAAACTCTTGGATGGTGAGGTGTGGGAATGTGTACATCACGCTCTGTGCAGAATCCTCTCTCTCCAAAAGCTCCATCAGGAACCCGGACAGGAACTGGGAAGGCTGCAGATTGTACTTGATCAAATCTCCATCTGTAAACACAATCTTCTTCTCAGACACTCCTTTGAAGGCCATCTGACCAACTCTGAGTAACACATCACGGGGGTTCTCAATCTCAAGGCTGTGGTTTTTCAGGATGTTGTAAATATAGTAGGAGTACAGTTGGGTGATGGTCTTGGGAACTCGCTGCGGGTCCCTGACTCTTTGTGTGAAGAAGGGGCCCAGTGCCAGAGCGAGGATCCAGCAGTAGGAGGGGTTGTAGCTCATGGTGTACATGATCTCGTTCTCCTTCACGTGTTTGAAAACAGCTGCTGCCACCGTTTGATCTTCAAAATGCCTATTGAAATATTCCTTCCGTTCCTCACCAACAAATCCCAGGATTTCAGCCCAGATACTGATCTCCGCCTTTTCCAATAAATGTAATGCAGTGGGGCGGGTGGTCACCAGCACTGAACACCCTGGGAGCAGTTTGTGCTGGATTAAACTGTACACAATGTCAGACACCTTGCACTTGAATTCAGGATCTGTGCATATGCATTGAGGTTCTGTGTCTCTGCGACTATCAGTAAAATCGATTCTGTCCTTGAACTCATCCAAACCATCAAATATAAATAACAGCCCCTCTGGGTGCTTCAAGACTTTTCTCAGGATATTCCCAAAGTAGGGATACTGATGTAGAATTAGTTCTTTCAGGTTTATTTTGAAGTTAATTGAGTTTAAATCCCGGAATTTGAAACTGAAGACAAACTGGAACTGTTGGTATATCTTCCCAGTGGCCCAGTCATAAACAATCTTTTGTACCATTGTTGTTTTCCCGATCCCTGGGACTCCGGCCACTGCAGCGGACATCCCGGATTTGTTTCCAAAGACAGATCTTTTCAATTTTTGAACAAAACTCCTCTTGAATAACTGATCAGTCCGGATTTTTTCCAGCTCTCCGCGGAGATGTTTTTCTCTCCACTCCTCGTGGTCTCTGCCTCTTGCCAGCAGCTCATGTTCCACCAGTCTCCGATCTCGAACAATAGAAATGACCGTGAGCTCAGCGTATCGATCAACCAGCTGGAAAATCTTTACCTTCTCCCTCATCAGGATCGTGTTCACTCTCAGTGTTTCAGTCTGTGTCCGCAGAGTCTCCATGTGTTTCCGTCGAACATCTTAGGGTGTGCAGAAATAGATTGTCAGTGCCTCCTCTGAAGAACATAGAACTCTGAACATATTTTCCCAATTAAAAAAAACTTATTAAAATTGTTTAGGTGGAATTGACAGATCAGAGATCAGTGTCTGAAGGTGAACGTTGGCCCGGAAATATTTCTGATCCGATTCAGATTCGCTGTTTAAGGCTCCGCTCTCCCCTCTGTTGGTAGTTTGCAGATTCCCCGGTGTTCCAGCGAGCACCAAGTACACACGTGATTCTGGAGAGGAGAGTGTTGTGTGGAGCGGGTGGTTTCACTGCTTTCACTGCTCAGCTTCTGCTGAACTGTGCAACACCACAGAGGGTAACAATGGGGGGTGAGGGGGGTGGGGTGGACGGAATACAATTTAATTGTTCAACCTACATTTACATTCCTCACAATCGACCAGATGCTCTTAACACTCATTAACGTTTAAGCTGTCAGTACTGAATAATTTCTGTCTCCATTTCCAGGCTGAGCCAGTCATGATGTAAAACACTAGTCTATTGTTTCTTTTTCTCTGAAGACTCTTCAGACTTCTCTGCGTCGAGGAGCTGATACATGAACTCATTCAATAAGCCCACAGCACACCTCTACGGACTCCTTTGCACCGAGGTGTTGGTACATGAACTCAGGGAAAAGGGCCCCGCCTCACATTTACAGTCTCCCCTACTCTGAGGAACTGGTGCGTGAGCTAAAACAACTTCCTGATATTGCGCGGAAGAGCACAGAACAGAAAATGATGTCAACAGTAATAGGAGACTCTATCGTGAGGGGGACAAATAGGCGTTTCTGTGGACACAGAAAGTTGATACGGATGGATCTTTGCCTTCCAGGTGCCAACGTCCAAATTTTTTTTGGACGCAGGGCATAGGAGGAGGGAGAAGGTCTGGAAAACAGAACACAGGGAGTTTGGAAAAAAGCTGAGAAGCAGTGATCTCAGGATTGCTGCCTGTGAACCGGACAGTGGGGATAGGGATGAGGTGGCAGATAAATGCGTGGCTGAAGAATTGGAGCAGGGGAAAGGGATTCAGATATCTGGTTAATTGGGACCAATTCTGGGGCAGGTAGTACCTGTACAAAAGGGAAGTGTTGCAAGTGAATCCGATGGCGACCAATATTCTTGCCGGCAGATTTACTGGGACTAATGGAAGTGTTTTAAACCAATATGGCAGGAAGATGTGAACCAGTATGATAGAGCTGAGGTCGAGCCAGCAGGTTTACAAGTAGATGATGTGTGCAACATGAATCGAAGGAAGGACAAGCCAATGATTGCGTTCAGATGCCGACATAGCAAAGTGTTGAATTCTACCATAAGTCCATACGATATAGGAGAAGACCTAGGCTATTCGGACATTGAATCTGCTCCGTCATTCAATCATAGGCTGATCCACTTCATCCAGTCATCCACACTCCCTGTTTTCACCCCATACCCTTTGATGTCACAGAGGCAAAACTCAAAAGGGCGCAGATGCAGAACTGAAGGTACATTATGAAAAAGGTATATGAATTCTTGGCGCAATTGGAGATTGGTCTGTGTGATGTTTTGGGCTCACTGGAGGCCATAGATGGGAGCTTAGCATCAAAGGATATACTTTGTATCGAAAGAACAGAAAGGGCGACGGAGGCGGTGGTGTGGTACTATTGGTTTGAGATGGAATTGCATCTTTAGAAAGAGGTTACATTTGGTCAGAGAATGTTGAATCTTTGTGGTTAGAGATAAAAATCTCAAGGGTTAAACAAATCATTATGGGAATCATATATAGTACAGCCCACCAAATAGTAGCCAAGATGTGGTGTTGAGATAGCAAAGGGAGCAGGAACAGGCATGTAATAAGGGTAATGACACAATTGTAATGGGGGACTTTAATAGGTAATGGGAAGAAGAAAATCAAACAAACTTAAGGAATAGGAACGCAAGGGAGGGGATTTATAGAATACCTATGAGATTACTTTTTAGAGCAGTTTGTCCCTGAGACTGCTCAAGGCAAGGTTATCTTTGATTAGGAGTTGTGTAATAATCTAGATCTTATGAGGGAGATTAATGTAAAAGAACCCTTAGGAGGCAGTGATCATAATTTGATTGAATTCATACTGCAGTTTGAGAGAGGGAAGCATGACTCATGTATCAGTATCACAATGGAATAAAGTGAATTATGGAGGCATGAGAGAGGAGCTTTCCCAGGTGGAATAGAAAGGATACTGGTGGGGATGACTACAGAGAAGAGATGGTTGAAGTTTCTGAGAATGGTTCATGAAGCGCAGGATAGATATGGTCCACAGAGAAAGAATTTCTCAAGTGGCGGGGGAGGCAACTGTAGTTGACAAAGGAAGTTAAGGACTGCATAAAAGACAAAGAAAGGAAATATGTTAGCAAAAGTGAGTGGAAAGTTTGATGAAGGGAAATCTTTTAAAATCCAACAAAAGGCAACTAACAAAGCTACAAGAAAAAGATGAAATATGATGACAGACAAGACAATAATATAAAGCAGGATAATAGCACTTTTTATTTATATAAAGAGTAAAACGTAGGTAAGAGTTGATATTGGACACCGGAAAATGATGCCGGTGAGAGAGTAATGGGGGACAGAGAAATGTCAGATGTACTTAATGGGTACTTTGCATTTGTCTTGACTGTGGAAGACACGAGTAGTGTGCAGTGTTCCCCGAGTGACAGGAAGCAGGAGTGAGTGACATTGCTATTACTAAAGAAAAAGTGCTAGGCAAACTGAAAGGCCTTAAGTTGGATAAGTCGCCTGGGACAGGTGGACTAAATCTCAGAGTCCCGAGAGAGTTTGCTAAAGAGATAACTGTTACATTGCTCTTTTAAGAATCACATGATTCTGGCATGGTCCCAGAGGACTGGAAGAATGGAAATATATCTATTTCAGAAAGGAAGAAGGCAAAAGAAGGGAAATAATAGGTCAGTTAGCCAAACCTCAAAGGTTGGGGATGTGTTGGAGTCTCTTATTAAAGTTGCGGTTCCAAGGTACTTGGAAACTAATTGTGAAATAGGTCAAAGTCAGCATGGTTTCTGTGAAAGGAAATCTTGCCTGTCAAATCTGTTCTTCGAGGAATTAACACATAAGGAAGACAAGGAGAGTCAGCGGATGTCATTTACATTGATTTTCAGAAAGCATTTGATAAGGTGCCACAAATGAGACTGCTGAACAACATAAAATCCTATGGTGTTACAGGAAAGATACTGGTATGGGTTGCAGAATGGCTGGCAGGTAGGAAGCAGTGAGTGGGAATAAAATGAGTCTTTTCTGGTTGGCTGCCTGTGGCTAGTGGTGTTTTTCAGGGGTTAGTATTAGGATAGCTGATTTTCACATTCTTTGCCAATAGTTTGGATAATGGATTTGATAAATTTGTGGCAAAGTTTGCGGATGATACAAATATATTAATGGTAAGACTTTTTGCTGTGTGGAGGATCAGGGAGATCTTGGGGTCCGAGTCCATAGGATTCTCAAAGCATCTGCGCAGGTTTACACTGTGGTTAAGACGGCATAAGTTGCATTGACCTTGATCAATTGTGGAATTGAATTTAGGAGCCGAGAGGTAATGTTGCAGTTAAATAGGACCCTAGTCAGACCCCACGGAGTACTGTGCTCAGTTCTGGTCGCCTCAGTACAGAAAGGATGTGAAAATTATAGAAAGGGTGCAGAAGAGATTTCAAAGATGTTGCCTGAATTGTGGAGCATGCCTTATAAAAACAGATGGAGTGAACTCAGCCTTTTCTCTTTGGAGCGACGGAGGATGAGAGGTAACCTGATAGAGGTGTATAAGGTGATGTGAGGCATTGATTGTGTGGATAGTCAGAGACTTTTCTCCCAGGGCTGAAATGGTTACCACAAGAGGGCACAGGTTTAAGGTGCTGGAAGTAGGTACAGAGGAGATGATAGGGGTAAGTTTTTAACGTATGGAGTGATGAGTGCGTGGAATGGGCTTCCAGCAGCGGTGGCGGAGGCGGATAAGATAAACTCTTTTAAGAGACTCCTGGACAGGTACATGGAGCTTAGAAAAACAGAGGTCTATGGGTAACCCTAGTGATATCTAAGGTAGGGAAATGTTCGTCACCACTCTGTGGGCCCAAAGGCCTGCATTTTGCTGTAGGCTTTCTATGTTTCTATGTTTCTATATGTGGAAGGGTAGGTAGTGCCGAGGAAGTAATGCAATTTCAGCAGGACTTAGACATTTTGGAAGAATGGACAAAAAAAGTGGCAGATGTAAAGCAGTTTTGGGAAATGCATGATCATGCATTTTGGTAAAATGAACTCTAGTGCAGATCATTATCTTAATGGGAAGATGGTCCAAATATCAGAGGTGCAGAGGGACTTAAAGGTCCTCGAACAAGACTCCCAGAAGGTTAATTTACAGTTCGAGTCAGTGCTAAAGACGACAAATTCAATGTTTGCATTTATTTCTAGGGGAATCGACACAAAAGCAAGGAGATAATATTGAACTTTTATAAGACTGTAGTCGGGCCGTATTTGGAGTACTGTCAACAATTTTAGGCCCCATACTTAGAAAATGTATGCTGTCATTGGAGAGAGACCAGAGGAGATTCATGAGGATGATTCCGGTCATGAACGGGTTAACATCTGAGGAGCTTTTTGGCAACTTTGGGCCTGTACTCAGTGGAATTTAAATGAATGTGTGTGTGTGGGGGTGGTGTGGATCTCTTTGAAACCTACCGAATGTTGAAAGGACCAGATAGGGTGGATGTGGAGAAGATCATTTCTGTGGTGGGTGTGTCCAGAACTAGAGAGCACATAGAGGGGCAATTCTTTAGAACAGCTAGGGAGGACTTTTTCAGCCAGAGAGTAATGAATCTCTGGAATTCTCTGCCACAGACTGAAGTGGAGGCCAAGTCCATGGGAATATTTAAGAGGCAGAAGTTCCTAATTGGCCAGGGCATCAAATGGCAAGAATGCAGGTGTATAGGGTTGGGGGAAATCTGGGATCAGCTATGATGGACTGCCAGAACAGACTCGGAGGGCTGAATGGCCTACTGCTCCTCCCATGTCCTGTGGATTTATGGAGGAATCACTACAAAGCTAGGCTCCACTTTGGAAAGGAGGTTTGAAGCTGGACTTGGATGTTCCAATTGGAACGGTTTGCCTTCAGGTTTGTCAAATCATCTGATATTCAGCGCTAGAGAACGGGGAACATTGCGCCTTCCTCTGTGACCGACGGGATTGTCTGTTTATGAAACTTATAGAGGCTTCTGAGTGCACAGCCCCAGACCCACAAGGTGCCTGATGTTGTGTCAAATGCAAATGGTTACCTGTCCTCAAGCCACAGCAACAAAAAACAAGTCTCTGACGGTCTCTAAACAGTCGGCTAAAGACAGAGTGAAATAAAGACATTGAGATTTCCGGTCTATCGCTCACCTTTCAGATCCGCGGGAACTTCAGATAAACCCCGCTCAGTGTCCATGTAGGCGAACTGACCGTCACCTGTTCAAACAGATTAACCTGCATGAAGTCTGTTCTGTGTAATACTGTAAATTCATCAGCATTTACATCTGTAACACACAGTGTATTGTTCACCGTACCACGTTCACGTATTTCATTCAATATTCTGCTCAGCTTCGGTAAATGGTGATGTAGCTTCACAAAGGATTCCCACATCACCCTCCGGGCCTCAGAGCCCTTCTCCATCACCAGATCCAGGAGGAGTTTGGAAGCGCCCGCTCGGTTTCCCTTCTCCGCGAGCTCAGTCACGCTCTGTAATGAACAATGGGAATATATTGAGGGACGGACGGATGGGTTCAAATCTACCCTGAATATGTAATGACTCAGCACATTCTGCTCGCCACAGATCACTAACAGCCATTTATGTATTCATAGCGGGGGAAAGCGTTTTTTAAAGACAGACAGACAGACGTACTTTATTGATCCCGAGGGAAATTGGGTTTCGTTACAACCGCACCAAACAAGAATAGTGCAGAAATATAGCAATATAAAACCATAAATAATTAAAGAATAATAAGTTAATCATGCCAAGTGGAAATAAGTCCAGGACCAGCCTATTGGCTCAGGGTGTCTGACACTCCGAGGGAGGAGGTGTAAAGTTTGATGGCCACAGATAGGAATGACTTCCTTTGACGCTCAGTGTTGCATTTCGGTGGAATGAGTCTCTGGCTCAATGTACTCCTGTGCCTAACCAATACATCATCATTCAGTGGATGGGAGACATTGTCCGAGATGGCATGCAACTTGGACAGCATCCTCTTTTCAGACACCACCGTCAGAGAGTCCAGTTCCAACCCAACAACATCACTGGCCTTACGAATGAGTTTGTTGATTCTGTTGGTGTCTGCTACCCTCAGCCTGTTGCCCCAGCACACGACAGCAAACATGATAGCACTGGCCACCACAGACTCGTAGAACATCCTCAGCATCGTCCGGCAGATGTTAAAGGACCCCAGTCTCCTCAGGAAATAGAGATGGCTCTGAACTTTCCTGTAAACAGCCTCAGTGTTCTTTGACCAGTGCAGTTTATTGTTAATTCGTATCCCCAGGTATTTGTAAATCTCCACCATGTCCACACTGACCCCTTGGATGGACATGGGTCACTAGTGCCTTAGCCCTCCACAGGTCCACCACCAGCTCCTTAGTCTTTTTCACATTAAGCTGCAGATGATTCTGTTCACACCATGTGACAAAGTTTCCCACCATAGCCCTGTATTCAGCCTCATCTCCCTTGTTGATGCATCCAACTATGGCCGAGTCATCAGAAAACTTCTGAAGATGGCAAGACTCTGTGCAGTAGTTGAAGTCCAAGGTGTAGATGGTGAAGGGAAAGGGAGACAGGACAGTCCCCTGTGGAGCCCCTGTGCTGCTGACCACTCTGTCTGACACACAGTGTTGCAAACTCACGTACTGTGGTCTGCCAGACAGGTAATCAATAATCCATGACACTAAGGAAGCATCCATCTGCATCACTGTCAGCTTCTCACCCAGCAGAGCAGAGCGGATGGTGTTGAACGCACTGGAGAAGTCAAAAAACATTACCCCCACAGTGCTCAGCGGCTTGTCCAGGTGGGTGTAGACACGGTTCAGCAGGTAGACAATGGCATCCTCAACTCCTGGTCGGGGTTGATAGGCGAATTGGAGGGGGTCTAAGTGTGAGCGGGATCTGTCGGGTCATTCTGCATGCCAGGGATTGTGGGGGAATTATCCACTTGGCAAGGTTTAAGCAGAGAAGATACAGTGTGAGAGACCTAGAGATAGAGTGGGGAGTTGAGATTTTGTGTTAGTGAGGCTTCAGTGAGAGTTTGGTTCCTATTTTTTACCCCTTCTTTATTCACAGTTAGAACAATTGGAAAGGCAGACGGAAGAGTGAATTGCTCTTGCAGGGTGTGGCAGGGCAGAGAGACCGCCAGTGTCCCTGACAACTACACCCGCAAGAAATGCAGCTCCTTACACACTCTGCTCAGGGATTTCAGCTGGAGCTGGATGAATCCAAGATCATAGAGTTGGCTGAGAGTTTGACTGGGTGACTGTCAAGATTGGGAAATCGGAAAGGCAGACCCTGCAGGAAACCCCTCTATAACGGGTATATATTGACTTACTATTTCAGTAAGCTGAGCAGAGGAAAGTCACAGAGATTATGTCTCTGGCACTGAGTTTGGCTTTGTGACGCAGAAAGGGTGAGAAGAGGTGAGCTGCACTGACAGGGAATTCGATTGCCAATAGGCCAGACTGGAGATTCTGTTGACGAGAACATGGTTTCTGGATGATGGATTGCCAAGTTCGGGGACATCTTGCGTCGAGTCTGAAACATTTCTAACGCAGGGAGTACAGTCATAGGTCAGGGTTCACGTCGGTACCAATAACAGGGTAGGAAGCGTGAAGAGGTGCTGCAAAGGAATTCATAGACGTAGGAGATAGGTTAAAGTGCAAGACCTCCAAGGTTCTCAGAATTCTACCCGTACCACATGCTCGTGAGGCCTGAAATAGGACGATAATACAGTATAAAGTGTGGCTGATGAGATGGTACATGATGGAGGGCTTCAGGTGTTTGGATGATTGGGCTTTCTTCCAAGGAAAATGGGACCTGGACAGACGTGATGGTTTTGCACCTAAACTGGAGGGGGACTGATACACTTGCTGGAAGGGTGGTTAACACTGCGTTGGTGCTAAACTAAAGTTGCAGTGGGATGAAGAGCCCGAGTGGGTAGTTCAGCAGTTATGTGGGAAAGATGTTGTTAATTCGGCATACAAAGTCAGGAATCTGAATGAAGAACGTCGTGAAACAAATGCTCCAAAATGTGTATGATTTCAATGCAAGGAGTTTTGTAGGAAAGGCAGATGAGCTTGGAGCATGTGTAGCACGTTGAATTATAACATTGTAACCATTGATGTGATTTCGCTGGAGGAGGTGCAGGACTTCCAGGGTTCCCTTGAGTGTGAGACAATTTGATAGAGCGGGATTGATTAAAGAAGGGGGGGGGGTCTACATAACTAGCCAGGGAAAATATCCTGACATTGCTCAGACAGGACAGACAGGAGAGCTCATCCACTAAGGCTATATTTGTGAAGTGGGGTGCCGTGCTCAATCATAATCGATTGAAAATGGACGTGGGAGCACGGAGGAACATCGGGAAATCTCCGGGAAGACTTTCTTCGTTGCTGCTGCTGCTGTGAGATCCGGGACTCAGCTGGGAAGAACAGGCCCCCAGTCCTCGGGGTCGCGTTGCTGATGGCCGTTGGCGGGGCCGTCTTAATACGCTCGGCAGAGGATGGAGCTCGGAGAAGCTGTGCCGGAGGGGATGGTCGTCGGCTCGGAGGTTCGACGGACTTAGAGTCCGCTGCGGTCCGGTCGTTTTCGATGTGTGCTGCGTCTGCGAGGCTGCGTCGGTCGGCACCGTGGAAGTCCATAGCGGGGGTATTCCTTTCTGCCGCCGGCGTGGGATGGCGAGTCTGTCGGGACCCTGGGAACTTGTGGAAACTGTGTGGTGATTTATTTTGAACTTATAGTCCCTTAACATCTTTGGACTATTTTTACTGTGCCCATGGTCTATTTTTTTTAATCAATTATGCTATTGTTTGCACTGTTGTAACCACATGTTGTAACTATGTGTTATTTTGCAGTACTTGTAGCTTTAGTTTTTGGTCTTGATTTGTCTGGTGAGTTTGGAGCTCCTTTCCGGGGTGCGCGCTAATACGGTAGCGCGATATTAATACGCAGCAGCCTCTCCGGACTCTGCATTGAGGATTGCCAAACGTTATGTGGATTTTCTGGTGTCGTCTGTTTTGTCATATGCTTTTGTGATATCATTCTGGGGGAACGTTGTCTCATTTTTTAACTGCATTTCATTTGTGGTTCCTAAATGACAATAAACTGAACCTGAATCTGAATATATGGATGAAACTGAACATTAAGGAAGTGATGGGATTATATTATGGAGCATCCAATAGCCAATGGGATTTAGAGGATCAAATTTGTTGGGAAATCACGGGCAATTACAAGGTTATGATACTAGGTAGTTGTAACTTCCCATTTATTGACCGGGACATCCATAATTTAAAGGGCTGGATGGGATATTGTTGGTTAAATGTGTTCAAGGAATTTTCCGTGATCAATAAATTGAGGTCATAACTATAGACAGTGGGTACAGGAATTCTGTTAGGGTACATGACAGGGCAGATAATAGAGGTCTGTGCAGGAAAACACTTCGGATCTGGTGATCATAATGCCATTAGTTTAACGATCATTATGGAAAAGGGTAGCTCTGGTCCTCAGGTTTAGATTCTAAATTGGAGAAAAGGCCAATTTTAATGGTATCAGGAATGATCTGATGAATGTGGATTGGAACAGGCTGTTTTCGAGCAAAGCTGTGCTTGATAATTGTGAGGACTTCAGAACTGATATTTTGAGACTACCGAGTTCAAATGTATAAATGACCTCAAGTAAATAGTTTGAATGTTCCTGACTGAATAAAAGGTAATATTTAGATATTGTGAAGAAGAAGGAGCACACAGCAAGTGTAGGCAGGAAAAAACAAATGAGGAACTGGATCAGTATAAATACTTCCAGAGTTACTAATGGAGGGAATCAGAAGGGCTGAAGAACGGCATGAGATCGCACTAGCAGATAAGGAAAAGGAGAACACCAGCACTTTCAACAAATCTATTCAGAACAAAAGTATACCAAAGGACAGAATTGTTTTTTTTTTTTGAAGTGCAGAGTGGACATTTATGCATGAAGCTGAAGTAGGTGGGGGAGATTTGAAATTGACTTTTTTGCAGTTATATTTACTCAAGAGACATACAGCATCTTTAGAGTGATGAGAAACGGCAGTGAGATCATGGACTCCATACAGATTACAGAGGAGGAGGTTTTTGATGTCCGGAGGCAGATTAGGCAGGAAAAATCCCCAGGGTTTTCCTTCATACCTTGTTTGAGGCTAGTGCAAACATCGTAGGAGCCCCAGTAAAGTCATTTAAAACAAGAGGTGCTGGATGATTAGCTAATGTTGTTTTGCTGTTTGAAAATGCTGTAAGAATAAGGCAGGGAATTACAGTTTGGTAAGCCTGACACCAGTGGTGGTAAAGTTATTGGCAGGTATTCTGAGGGACTGGATATGAGAACTGGATGGGCAAGGATTGATTAGGGATAGTCAACACTGATTTGTGCATGTAGATCCTGTCTAACCCATCATATGGTTTCTCGAGGAAGTTACCAGGAAAGTACTGAAGGCAAGGCAGTGAATGTTATTTGCATGGACTTCAGCAAGTCTCTCATGGGAGCCTGGTCAAGAAGATTCAGTCGTTTGGCATTCAAGACTGTGGAAATAAATTCTTTAGACACTGGATTCATGAGAGAATCTTGGAGAGGTAGTAGATGTTTGACTCTTTGGGTGGAGGTCTTTGACTAATTCTGTGCTGCAGGGATGTGTTTGTTCTGGTATTGTTTGTCATATATATGAACCTTCTGGATGATAATGGGGTAAACAGGATCAGCAAATTTATGGATGGCATCAAGATAGTGGATAACAAGAAAGGTTATCAAAGTTTGCAGTGGGACCTGTACCACTAGGAAAACTGGACTGAAAACTGGCAGATGGAAATTTTTGAGGATGAGGTGTTGCATTTTGGAGGACAAACCACAAAAGGACAGACGGTGAGTGGTAGAGCATCGAACAGTACGATAGAACCAAGATATCAGGGAGTACAGATACAAAATTTCTTGAACGTGTCAAAGGTAGACAGGGTTGTACAGAGATATTTTAGGACATAGGACTTTTATATCAAATTATTGAATGCAGAGGTTGGGATATTATGTTGAAATTGAATAAGATGTTGCTGTGGTCTAACTTGGATTATTGTGTGCACCGACCTATAGATAAGATTGAAATAGCGCAGAAAAAATTTACAAGGATGTGTGAACATGAGAGTCAGAGGAAGTCTGAATAGATTAGGACATTAGTACCTAGAGTGTCGGAGAATCAGGAGAGATTTGATAGAGGTATACAATTGTACAAAAGGTATAGAAAAGGATAAATGCAAACAGACATTTACTACTGAGGTTGAGTGTGACTAGAGTTAAAAGTCATGGGTTAAAGATGAAAGGTGAAAGGGAATATGAGGGGGTACTTCTTTGCTCAGAGGCTGGTGAGAGTGTGGAACGTGCTGCCATCGGAAGTGGAGCATGTGCATTCGATTTCAGCATTTAAAGGCAATTTGGATGGGAGGGGTATGGCATTTCCTGTCCGGGTGCAGATCAATGGGGCTAAGCAGGTTACGAGGTCGATGTGGACTAGATAGGCCGAAGTACCCATCGCTATACTGTGGAGTTCGATTACTATGACTGGATCGGACTATGACAGGGTCACTGTCAGTTTTTACCGTGGTAAAGCTCGGGTGAACTGCAGCAGGTTCCGAATTCACTGTCGGGATCCACGAGGGTCCAGCGTTAGCCTAGAGCTGGGAACTGGCAGTGAGGAGCAGGAATTTTATGCTTGTGTGTGAGACCAAAGCCAACCGGCAGCAATGCAGAGCGGGATGTTTGAAGTGAAACAGTCAGCTGTCTCATGGGAAATGTAGTGGTCAGCTACAATTTATGTCTCTTTGTTAAAATTCAGTCTTGGTGGCAGTAAGTGTGTGTGCCTAGGGAATTCCGTGTTCGCTGTGGGTATTGGGAATATTTTCAACGATTCTAATTTTCAATCATCAGGGTTAATAATACATGCATGCTGTAGCAATTACAAACTCAAACTGGAACTGTCACAAGGAACTGAAGGTAACTGAATCATGAGACATGATGGGATATTTGATCAAATGAAAGAGGGTTAGTAGTTCTAAGGAGAGACACTAGTCAAGTTCTGTCTGTTCAAGTGATTCCGTGGGATCCACTGACAGGTGAAGGCAGATCTCAGACATGGGTGGAGAAAGAAAATAATCTCTATGGATTGTGCGATCTCAGGAGTCCTCAAGGCAACACGGTCGCTGATGTCAAGCATGTTGGGAAATTAGACAGATTAAAATAAAACCTTTCTCGGTCCATTGGCTGTACCCATCACATGTCACATCACTAACATTCAGCTTTCAATCGTTGACTATATCCTAACCCAACTAAAAATTAATCTGTTCAGATAATTGGAGAGACTGCTGTCACATCTTGTGTCTGCCAGATAAAGGCTCAGCCTGGATGCAGCCCTGGTCTGGCTTGTTGACTCACTCAGACCTGTTTGCTTACACCTTTTCTGTCAGTCTGTTGAAGCATCTACACTCAATCTGTTGGTGTCCTTTCCACTTACGTGATACTCTCGTCCGGTGAAGAAGTGATCCTCGCCTGTTAACATGAAGCTGAGATCCTCCACACCCTCTTCAATCGCCTGCTCCAGTCGCTCCATGTAGAATCTCGTCAACCGGAACAGTTGGTGATCGTCACAATTTGACAGGAAGGTGGAGAAAGCGGAATTCAGATCTGTGAACAGGCATAGAACACAGAACAGTACAGCTCAGGAACAGACCCTTCGGGACTCCATGGCTGTGTCGACTATGAAGTCAAGGTAAAACAATCCTATCTACATGGTCATGGTCTATGTAGCTCCGGTTCCTGACTGTCCATCTGCCTATATGAATGCCCCTTAAGCGCTGTAATCGCTTCTGATACCATCACCTCCTTGGCAGCGCGTTCCAGGCACTGATAACTCTCAATGGAAAACCTGCATTGTAAATCTCCTTTGCACAATCCCCCCGCACATGATCTCGTGCCCTCTGGTTTTGACACTTCGTTCCTGAGTAAGTGATTGACTGTCCATGTAAGAGATGCCTCTCAGGTTTATATCTCCGACATCAGCCCCCGACACTGTAAGGGAAGACATACAAGCTTGTCCAATCTGTCCTTATATCTGACACTCTGTAATCCAGACAGCATTTCTCTGCACCTTGTCAGGAAACTCCACAAAAGAGATCTGCAAACAATCTGCAGTTGGGCCCTGAACAAAGTTCCCTACAACTACAGCATGACCTTTCCATGTCAGTACTCAATCCCCGACCTATGCTGTAAATCGACTTTACGATCTGACTATTTATATTTTGCCTCTTTTGCGGTTATGTGCTCTGGTACATCTCTCTGAACGGCAATTCTCCTCAGGGTCTTGCACTTTGCTGTCCTCCCTTCAGCAGTCCGCCTCCAAATTATCAGTCAAGTGTACAGAACACAGCCCAGTGTGCTGAACTCATGCTGAACATCTCGAACAAGTCTATTCTATTACAGATACAAGGAGAATGTATCACTCGGATGACTCACCACTAATTTCTCTCCCACTGATACAAGTTTGCCCAGCTAATGATATATTGGAATACCTTCATGGTTCCTCTCAATCTGAAAATTAACACTGACTATTCCAGTGATGACAGAGGGGTCGTTGTTCCTAAAACTTTAAGTATGTGTCCATAGGCTCCCGTCCCTCCTTGTTGATGGAAGGACAAGAGTGTGATGGGAGTTCTTAATGATGGAGAAGGTCTTTTTAGATATCACCTTTTGATGCTGTCCTCAATGATGGAGGAGTGTCCTCCAAGATGGAAATGCAGCTTTCCCCTGATCTTATGCGGTTGCCCCTCCATAACAGATGTTGATGCAGCCAATTTATAGGCCCTCTATGATACATCTGTAGAAATTTGCAAGCAACATTTCGTCGGTTTTTGAAAAAAAAAAGACAGCGGCACACACTAACCATTGCTCTAGACCTAATAACTGGATGGCACTTTAAAACTTTTGGTAATATACTTACTATGAATATGCAGAATGAATATTAAAAAAATACTTCTGATTGTATGTACTAACAGAAGATTATAATAGCAAAGGTATTATGTTTTAATATGATGCTGTCGGCGTTCAGCAGCAGGCAGTATCAGTGACCCAGTTACTGCAGCTCCGAGTGATAGTTTGTCCTCCGGAACAAAAGGAGATTGTGGATGGATAAGTACTGATCATTCAATACTCACTAGATTCCGGAGTAACACTGGAAGACTGGAAAACTCCACTCTTCCAAAGGGTGGGAAACATAACAATGGAAAATATAGGCCAGTTAGCCTGACTCAGTGGTTGGGAGGATGTTAGAACCGCTTTTTGAGAATGTGGTTTCGGTGTACCTGGAGACACATGAGTAAATAGGCCAAAGTCAACATGGTTTCCTGGACGGAAAATCTTGCCTGACAAATCTGATGGAATTCTTTGAGGAAATAACAAGTAGGGTAGAGAAAGGATAATCAGTGGATGTTGCATACTTGGATTTTCAGAAGATCTTTGTCAAAGTGCAGCACATGAGGCTGCTAAACAAGATAAGAGCCCATGGCGTTATAGGAAGGATATTAGCATGCGTAGCGGACAGTCTGATTGACAGGTGGCGCAGAATGGGAGCAAAGGGAGCCTTTTCCTGTTGGCTGCCGGTGATTCACAAGCGTCTGTGTTGGGACTTCTTTTGTTTACGTTATATGTCAATGATGGAATTGATGGCTTTGTGACCAAGTTCTCAGATAATATGAAGATTGGTGAAGGGGCGGGGAGTATTCAGGTATCAGGGAGGCAGCAGATGGACTTACTGTGAGTGATTAGGAGAATAGACAAAGAAATGGCAGACAATACAGAGTTAGCAAAGTGTATGGGTATGCACTCAGAAGGAACACAAGCATAGGATATTTTCTAAACCGGTAGAGTTTAGCAAAGTTTAAATCCCTTAGTTCATCTGCAGCTTTTGATTTGGGTATTTATGAAATGTTCTCGATGGTACCCACTCATCCAAACAGGTCTTAATGAAGTCGGTGACAACTGTGGTGTATTCATTCAGATTCGAACATCCCTGAATATTGTCCAGTCCACCTACTCACTTCTCTTTCTTGGTCCTCGCCACTTGTGCTGCGTTCTTTTCTGTGACTATGCATCGGGAGTAGTTGTACAGCCCGTTACATGGACTTTCCAAACTGGCTGAGAACCTCCATGAGAGCTGCCCTTCCTTGGCCAGTCCTGGAGAAGGATCTCGGCCAAAAAAAAAAAAGACTGTTTATTCCCATGCATACTACTTGACCTGTTGAATTCCTCCAGCATTTAGTTTGTGTGTTGCTCTGGATTTGCAGCATCAGCGGAATCTCATGTTCATTAGTGCATTAAAATATTATAACAGACTAACTCTGTAAGAGCGACTTAGTTACAATGAGCTGTTCCCTGGACTATTTCACCCATTGGAAACATTCTCTAACTCAACAACAGAAAACAGACTCCAGGAGGTTCCCCACATCTCCACTGTGCATCAACACCAAAAGTGCCCTTCCACGACCTGAACTATACTTGCATCGCTCAATCCCAGAATTCCTGGTAATGCTCCAATCCCCTGGCACCAGATTTAAGAAATGAAAGTTGGAAGCACCTTTCACATCAGAACCTGTCTGGAGGTGAAACAGGCCATGACACTTCCCTGGACCGTTCATCACCCCCAAGGCCACTGTCACATTCCTGTCTGTGTTTCACTCACAACCACATTATTCTGAACTTTCTGCCTGCTTCACTCAGGTGAAGCTTTGCGCGGTGAGCTGAGTGATTCGACCATTACCGGTACCAGGTCTCTGTGCTGGAACTGTTGGATTGATGGATTACTCAAGGCCGCTTTACCAACGGATTCAATTACACTGTTTGATGAAACATTTCTCTGCCCTGTTAGCATCTGTTTAAGTTTCTTCATCTGAATTATTGCGCACCAATATCAGATATTATAAAAAATCCCAGCGATCATACCTGTGTCCATTTCGATTCTGACTGTTGATTGTTGATTGTTTCTTCTTATTTACACTTTGGTCCCGGTGCAGGAGAGCTCCACTTGCTGCTGATACCCTGAATTACACAACAAGCAGATAGTGAGGGTGAACAATTACTTTGTAAATATGTCAGTATCTCCATCCCATATATCAGAGCAGCAATCGGCTTAGGGACCAAACATTCCCCAGTAACATGAACGACCACACCATGTACGTATGTTTGTCCAGTGATATCTTGTGCATCCTACTGATAGAGTCACAGAGGAAGAGAGCACAGACACAGACCTTTCAGGCCAATGTGACAAAGCCGACCAGTGCCACAGAGATGGGACCATCTCAGCCCCGGCCTCTTCACTTCATCAACACATCCCAACTGCTTCTGCAATCATACAATTGTGCCAGCCTCATCCACTTCCTCTGGCAGGTCCCTCCACATATTCCCCAACCTCTGCAGGGAACCGTTTCGCAAGACATTTGCCACGCTTTTGTAGGCTACGGTCAATTATGGAAAACCCTGAACATCCTCTACATAGCACCATCCAGAGACAGAGAAGCAGTTTCAGCGACAGGTTGCTATCGATACAATGCTCCTCAGACAGGATGAAGAGATCAATAATCCCCAATGCCATTCGGCTTTACAATTCAACCGCCAGGAGTAAGATATGTTAAAATGCCGGGGTTAGGACTCAATGCATTTAAGAAAACTACTTAAGAACTTTTAAAAAGCTATTATTAATGCTTTTTGAGAGAGTGATTTAGATGCATATCATATTTTTACTGAGTTAAGTATTGTATGTAATTAGTTTTGCTACAACAAGTGTATGGGACATTGGAAAAAAAATGTTGAATTTCCCCATGGGGATGAATAAAGTATCTATCTATCTATAAGCTATGAAGTCCAGGATCCAGTTGCACAAGGAGGCAATGAGGTGAGGAAGTCCAGGATCCAATTGCACAAGGAGATCTTGGAGTTTACTCGTTAGTTTTGAACTTCCTCAGCCTCCCGCATGAGGCAAACAACATCGAGATGTAGCTGCAGTTCATTCTCTGAGGAGCTGCAGCTAGGGGCACCTGGTGCAGATGTGGTCATCTGGGAGTCTGAAGTTCTCCCAGAATTTCCAGTAATTTCCCTTTTTTATTTTAAATAATGCTCAAAATGACTGATTTCAAGTTGTTTGTGCCAGAAATGGCAGGAATATAATTGACTGAATTGACTTTATTTCTTACATCCTTCACACAATTAGGAGTAAAAATGTTTACGTTACATCTCCATGTAAATGTGCAATCATAGTGAGTCATAATAATTCATATTAAATAGAACAGTCGATGTAATATAGGGTACACTCAAATCAGCATGAGTTCATCAGTCTGAGGGCCTGGTATAAGAAGCTATCCCAGAGCCAATTGGTCCTGGCTTTTATGATGCGGTACCGTTTCCCGGATGGTAGCAGCTGAAATAGGTTGTGGTTGGAATGGCATATTTATTAGTTTTCTCTTCATTCCAATATAGTCCACACAGTCAATGTTCACAACATCCTTCCCCCAACACCCTCTCTGCCTCACTGTCAATCTGTTACATCTTCTCCTGAAGCCACTTTTATCTTCACGGAGGGGCAGTGATCAGAGAACGAAAAATAAAACATGCAACACTGTTATTGAATAAGTGCCTCACCAAAAATAACCGAAAACGCGAATAACAAAGCTCTACATCATGCTGAGTTTAATTAGAACCAAGAGTAACTTGGCAGCATTCTTTAACAATGAAATTAAAGCTGTAATATTTCCTTTTACCCTGCCTCGTGCTTCATATAATTCGCCCTGTGCTGGTGATCCTTGACCCCCCCACCCGCTGTCTGCCCCGACGGGGCGGTGTCCTGACCACGCAGACAGTCCCAGAACAGAATGGAAACGAAACCACCACCCACCCAGGAGCAGTGAGCATGTGCAGTGTTTGTTGCGTCATCAGTGCGGGGAGAAGCGCTGGGGCTGAAATCAAACCCGCAGATGCTGCAGGTATGAGGTAAAATGAAACTGGCATGTAGGATCCCGTGACTGGTGGAGTCATAGGAGGGGAATGGACTCAGTAAAAACAATGTGCCCACCTACAATGAGAGGACGTAATAGATGTGGATCTCACCGCCTTGTTCAAATAATGGAAAGATGAAAGATGGGTGTGGTCCCGGCATCACCGCTTCATCCGTTCCCATCCCGAGGAGCAGAATAAGAGGGGCTAAGCGGCAGTTCGGTGTGAAGGTCCCACAACCCCACTTGTAGATTACCAGTCCGCCAGTTTGCCCCCCCCCTCCAGAAAGTGGTGAACATCTCTACTCCATGTACCCATCTAAGAGTCTCCTAAAGGACCCTCTTGTATCCGCCGCCACCACAGCCGCCAGCAATGCATTCCACACTCAGCACTCTCTATGTGAAGTCCCCTAAAATTCCTCTCTACCTACTTCCAAGCACCTTAAACATATGCCCCCTCATGTCAGTCATTTCAGCCCTGGGAAAGAACCTCTACCTATCCACACGATCAACGCCTCTCATCATCTTATACACCTCTATCACTCTCCGTCTAATGGAACCATCCGCTCATGTCCACTGTATCCAGGCTTTTCAGCATTCGGTAGGTTTCCTTAAACAAGCACCACCCCCACTACCACCATCCCTCCGAACTCCATTGAGCACAGGCCCAGGACTATTGACTAACAGACAGGTGACCGTGAGGGGTAACTTCTAAACACGGTTTGAACACTAAGCTCCTGGGTCCAACTCTACTGCTACAAACATTTAATCAGAGCCTCTCCCTGCGAGGGCTGGGATGGGATCTCATTCTCTCCTCAGAAGAGCAGTCATTGCATCCAAAGAAACTCCAGAAGCAAACATCTGATCCCTCTCAATACCTCTTAAGACCAAGCAGCGTGATCCCCAGATCTATTTTACCTGGTCCAAAATCTGGGATAGGGTCACACAGCTGAACGTGCCACTTACCAATCCCAGAATCCTCATACATTGTCCCCACATCAGCGATTAACATCGGCAAAAAGGAGAGTGAGAGGGGAAGTGAGGGTGAGAGGAGGGAGGGGAAACAGTTGCTGCTTTTCACCACGTGATGCACTGTCCTCAGCCAATACTTCCAGTCTCTCTGAACGTTGCATCTACCTTAATATCAGCTCCTCCATCATCTGACCTAACACTCTAGATACCATCCCGCAACGACTGAGTTTAAACCGACCCCGGCAGCTCCAGCAGTCCTGGATGCAAGAACATTTGTTCATCTCAGGTACAGATATAACCCGTGCCTTTGGTACAGTGTCAGATGGGAACCTTGCAAAACGTATTTCTACTTAATCACAGATTCATAGATTCGGACAATTTATTGGTAGACAAATACTTGATGACTACATGGTATGTAAATGTAAATTATTTGTTGGCATTTGCTAATTAGGACTGAATAAAATGTGGTGCTGGGACATTTGGTTGCAAAAGGGTTTGATCTTAGCAGAGGCTTGCACAACGATATACTCGAGGGCAAGTATATCATTGCAGCTTGCAATAGACAGAGGAGTCAATGACATGTTGCTGTAGTTCATGATAATTCCACATTTCTGCAATCACTACAGCAGGAAACAACTGTGGCGTCTTATAAAGGGAGGACATTCTCAACGCGTTTTGAGATTATTATAAAGTAACAGAGCCAAGCAAGGAAGCATCAGAACTGATGTTTGAAATGAGCAAACAACATGAGGGTATGTGCGTGGCTTCACGGAGCTGGGATGCTGACAGCAATTAGTAAATCTGGAGTGATTGCAACTGGCATAACTGGCACTTTCACATTTATTCAGTCCCGCTCCAGCTATTTCCTACCTTCCTTGGTACAGAAATGTAATGTCTAAAGGACTAGTGTTAGAGTAAAAGAGACTCACCAAACTTTCTGCTGATTGAATCAATGGAAACCCTGAGTCAGAAGGATTCTCTCTAGTTGCTGCTCTCAGTCCTCGGGCTCGTCCACTTGTTGCTGTTGCCTCGTCTTCATTTGTGGTTTGCTTCCAGTTGTGGGCTTTTCTTTCATTAAATCTCTCACTGCAGGTCTAACTTCAACCAGAGAGGCGTTTGCACGTTAACAATGCAAAGAAGAACCGAACATTAAACCAAAATTTAAATCTTGAACACATAAATAATGATCCGAGTGAAGAAATCTGGAACGGTCCCTCACACTTTACAAAGCCTCACATGGGGCACAAAGGAACAGACACAAAATGCTCGAGGAACTAATCAGGCCAGACAGCATCTGCATGTCGACTCTACTCTCTTCCATAGATGCTGCCCGGCCTGCAGATTTCCTCCAGCATTTTGTGTGTGTCGCTTCGCAGCATCTGAAGATTTTCTCTTGTTTATGATGGGATACACACACCAGGGCTCAGTCATGGTGTAAGATACAAGTCAAAATACATAGGAATAGAATTAGCTGATACGGTCATTCTAGTCTGCTCCATAATCAATCATAGAGGATTATTTTTCTAACACAGTATTCTTGCTTCCCTGTTATAACACTCGACCTATTTAGCAATCCAGAACATTTGGTTTCCCAACCTTTCGTCAGAATGGATTCAAACCTTATCCAGTTTTTAGTAGAAATCTTGGGTTGTTCTCCTTGGAGCGGTGGGGACTGAGGGGAGATCTGATAGAGGTTTATAAGATTATGAAAGGCATACATAAAGTAGACAGGGAGTATCTTTTTGCACAGACACAGAACTGTTAGCTCATCCAGTCCGTGTCATGTTCGGTGTGGTCCCCTCCCCCTGCACACAGACCATAGCCCTCCATACCTTCTCATCCATGTATCTACCTAAACATCTCAAGTACTACAATTGAACCTTCATCTCTCACTTCTGCTGGGAGCTGTTTCTGCATTCGCACCACCCTCTGAGTGAAGTAGTTAGCCCTCAGATTTCCCTTAAATATTTCACTTTTTGCCCTAACTCCATGACCCCACCCAACCTGAGGGGCAAACGCTTACCTGCATTCACCCTATTTATACCATCATACTTTTGTATATCTCTAGCAGGGGTCAACATCCTGGGGTCCATGGACCCCTCAGTTAATTGTAGGGACAGATGGCATAAAAAAGTTGGAACCCTGCTTGGATTTCCTTTCATTCTCCTGTATTCGAGGGAATCAAGTTTGATCATTTTTTCCTGAAATACCAGAAACGCCCGTGTAATTTTCCCGGCACTCTTTCACGCTTATTGATATCTTTCCTCCAAGCAGATGACTAGAACTGAACACAATTCTGCATATTTGGATTCACTGTGTCTTTTACCACTTTGGTATTAATATCCCAACTCCTCTTCTCAATAGCCTGAGTGAGTTATAAATGTCAATATATGCCCAAAGCTCTCTTTACGACGCTGGAGCTACCTGCAAATAATTGTGGATCTGTATTCCCACGTCAATTTGTTTCGTCACACACCACAGCCCCTACCAGTCACTGTGTAAGTCGAATCCTAGTTTGCCCTGCCAAAGTGCAACACCCCATACTTATCTACATTAAATTCCATCTGATAGTTTGCAACCCAGTTCCCCGGTTCCACACATCTCCACTTCCCATGAGACTTAACTCACGTTTAGTACGTTCTAAGATAATTTATTAAAAAGCTGCAAATGAAATAAACACTCAACACATAAAGATCATTTGTGGAATGATCATTGTCCAGGTCTGCATTGGAATGGCTTTGAACAATTTCTGATTTGTTTTCAGGCCTCCAGCATCTTCAGTGTTTCTTTAATTTCCAGCTGCTCAAAGACAGGCGACAGTGAGTGGGAATTTCTTAATAAGGTGAGAATACTGCTGAGTGAGAAACAAACCCTCAGACGTAAGGAACCGCGCACGTGACGTCAGATGCCCAAATGGCCCAACTGTGCTCCAATGTTTTATGGTTTTATGTGGGGGCACCAGAATGTCGTCACGTGTGGGTGAGCGCTTGTATTCAAAGGCAGGTTAGTCGAGTTTTTAATGATTTCAGGAGGCGATCGAAGGAAACTTAACGTGTTTCATCACTGAATTGAATGTTGTGTGATGTAAAGTCCCTTGCCAGGTGCCCTGCTCTGCCATGTTACCCGTAGAGTGGGCGGTGTGGTACTTGTCTCGAGTTGGGTCACAAAACCCACAGTTTTTCTGGGGAGGAGTTTCCAGGGTGATTCGATTTGAGGTGGCTCAGTCGGTGCAGCGTCTCGTTGTTTAGTATTTTCCTAAACGACAGTTTTACTAATGTAAACCGGAATTGTCAGCTGGAGAAACAGATTCGAATCAATTAACAGAAGAGCTCTCGTTCCTGCAGTCCTGGTCTCCCGGCAATCTAAACAACCCGACAGTGAGCGAATCATTCACACAGCAAATCGCTGACAGGGATTATATCTGTTGTTCGATAAAGTTCGCTTAGAGTCGGTTGGATGGAGTTGATGTGAAGTTTGGAGGGTGAATTAACCGACACCCGAACGTTCTGTGTTATTGTCAGGCCCACGTCCTGCAACAGGTTGCGCTGCTGCGACCTCCTGCATATTAGAGCACAGTGCCGAACCCAGCGAATGCCGGCGGTTCTCCTGATCGGGCCGCGGTGAGGAAGGGGTTGATCTCGGGTTTGTGTAATTCGAAGGTCGGTTGCACTGGGTAAGGGCCGAGACTGAGCCTGTCATCTGGGGAGTCTGGGGTCTCCTGTGCTGCAGCCCTGATATTCTTATGACACCAACGCTAAGAGGGTGGATGTGGGTGAAGGGGATCTGTCCATGTGTGAGACTGTGGGGTGAACGATAGGAATGATGTGGGGCTATTGGTGGGGTGCTGGGGGGGGGGGAGGTTGGGACCGTGTGTTTGGTGGATGCAGCATGACCGAGGAGGATGGGCCCCGGGGCAAATCAAGTTGTAAACAACGGAGGATCTTTCCCTTTGGATCAGACAGGATACGCGTCCTTTCAGGAAGCAACAACTCTTTTATATTAATCACTGTCTAATCTTGCTGTTAACATTGTGTTTGTAACAGAGCCCCGGAGTTTGGTAATGGCTGGGTGGTAGGAAGCAGAGGGTGGCGATGAGAGGCTGTTTATTGGACTCAAGTCTTATGCTTAGTGACGTTGCCTGTGGATACGCCCATTCATACTTGCCATCTATGTGAATAATTGGGTTCAGACTGTACAGGGTAAGTTTGCAGCAAGTAAACTCAAGCAATTACATTTTTTTGAAAGATAGCAAGTATAACCAAACCACTCTGATTCCCTTTCCCCACTCAGAACTGACGAAAAACTACTTCATAACATGCAAGACTTTGAACTGAGGGAATGGGAGTGGTTTCAAAGGGCTGGGCTGCTGGAAGCACATTACCAGACCTGGATTGATTGCAACTGGGTCTGACAGAGGCATAACTGGTTCTTCTGGGCACATTCAGTCTCACTCCAACTATTTCCTACCTTCATTTTTACAGACACATAATGTCTAAAGGACCAGACTTTTCAGTCGTGGCTTGCTTCCAGCTGCGGTTTTTCTTACAATAAATCTCTCGCCGCAGGTCTAATGTTAACCAGACAGACAATAAAGCACATTAACAATAAAAGGAGAACAAAATATTTCCGCTTAACGAAGTTTAAATGTTGAAGACGAATATAACGATCTCAATGAACAAATCTGAATTTGCCCCTCACACTTCCCAATGCCTGATATAGGATACGAAGGAGTCATCGTTCAGTTATGGTCAGACACAAGATGTAGGAGGAGAATTAGGTGATTCAGTCCATCGAGTCTGTTCCACCATTCAAACATGATTTTTATTCCAACATCATATTCCTGCCTTCATTCTGCAACCCTGAAGCTACTGAGCAATCAGGAACATATTTAAACCTGCCATATATATACGCAAAGGGCAGCCTCCACCACCAATTTCCACGCAGCAGCCATCCTTTGGCTGCAGAGAATTTTCTCATCTTAGTTTTAAAGGGAAGCGTCTTTTACTCTGAGACTGCTCTCAGATTGCAGACACTCCGCGTCCACTGTCTACAGGATTTTCAGCGTTCAGTAGGTTTACTGCACCTCCCCACCTCCCCCACCATCCCTCTGAACTCCATTGAGAACAGGTCCAGATCCATCAAATGCTCCTCATACATAAAGCCGATCATTCCTGTTATTATTCATGTAATCCTCGTTAGCAACAACTGTACTGAAAGCATTTCCCGGATTAACAAGCAAGTTGGTACCAGGATAATTCACAGGAAAAAACTATAGTTTCTTTATTGTTCTACTATCACAGAACGACCCATTTCCATTCCCAGGTTTAATCAGGTCCATTTCAGGAAATATAAACCATTCCAGGGTGAATGTAATAAAAGGAAACTGGACTTATCAGAAACGCTCAGCAGGTAAGGAACAGCAGTGGGAAGAGGAGCAAATATGACAATTCAGGTCCACACTTTTCGTCAGAAATACTTCAAACATTTCCAGTTTTTATTGCAGATCTCCAGCAATAAAATCCGTTAGATTCTCACTGCCGCACAGACAGGTGACAGTGAATGGGAATTTCCAAACACGGTTTGAACCCCCAGACCAGAAATACTCGCTCAACACCTTATAAACCTGGGCAGGTTCATCCCCGGGTCCATTTTACTTGGATCTAAAACTATGATATCCCCTGACACAACCTGACAGTGACACACAGCTGAACCTGTCACTAACCGACGCCAGAAGCCTCGCACATCGTCCTCACATCTCACAGCAAGTGGTGCATACCCACAATCAATGTCCAGATGCTTGAGATTTCTGATTCATTTGGAAGGAGGAACATCCTGTCCCATCTGTATTAGTACTGACCTTGCCCAAATCCCAAACACTGAGAGCACCGGAGTTTCAAAGGATTACAGCCCAAACAGCAACTGTCCAAAGACTCCTTGTTACCGGTAATATAATGCAGTGTTTCGGCCAATCAGACTTCAAAAACTAACACTCCATCAACCTAAGGCAGAACGGGAACCTGATGATCATCAGACTGGACCAATGATCGGGCTGGAAAACCTAGGTGTGAGTCACGAAATATCAGGGATACGTTGCACATTGTCTCCTGCAGGTAAACTGAACTCAAGTGATCATTATCTTATTGTTAAATGAGGTCTTGACCAGCACAATTGGCCATCACATTTCCTGTAGACCAACAGGAACAAAATGATTTTAGTATACAATCATTTATACAAATTTATTTAGTATAAACTCGTTTCATCAGATTAGATTTGTGGAAAGAGAAACTGTGGAAGACCCAATATCTGAATTGGGACTGTCCAAGTTGCTGCCCGATCTGCTGAACGTTTCCAATATTCTCTCTTTTTACTTTAAATTATGCACAACTATTGACTGTTTACAAGACGCTTGTAACGGCCTGAACAAAGTAGCAGAAATGTAATGCCCACATTCATTAATTTTGTCTTTATTCCAACACAGGGATAATACCGTCGGTAGAGTCAATGCTCATAACATCCTCCCCACCCCATTATCAGTCTGTTACATCTGCTCCCGAGGCCGTTGTCTCTCAATGATGGACCGTGACCAGAGAGCGATAAAAATGTGCACCACTCCCTCCAAGTCACATGGGCTGTTACCCTGGCAACAGAGAAAGTGGCTCTCCAAAAATATTCCAAAAAATTGAAATAACTGACTCACTTTAAATGCTGTCAAGTTTAACACTTAGCCATTATGTAAATAAAAATGTAATTATTGATGCGATACAGTCTGGCCAGAAATTGACAAGAATTTTGAGATATATCATTGAGTTGATGGAATACAGAATGGACAGGGGTTGAACAGGTGGTTGATATCTGTCATTGGGATGGTGAGATACAGACTGGACAGAGGTTGAACAAACACGAGGAAATCTGCAGATACTGGAAATTCAAACAGCACGCACAAAATGCTGGTGGAACACAGCAGGCCAGGCAGCATTTATAAGGAGAAGCACTGTCGACGTTTCAGGCCGAGACCACATGGTTGATATATATCATTGAGGTGGTGGGATACAAGCTGGACAGAGCTTAAACAAGATGGTTGATATATATCATTGAGGTGGTGGGATACAGTTTGGCCAGAGGTTGAACAAGATGGTTGATATATATCATTGAGGTGGTGCGATACAGGCTTGACAGAGGTTGAACAAGATGGTTGATATATATCATTGAGGTGGTGGGATACAGACTGGACAGAGGTTGAACAAGATGGTTGATATATATCATTGAGTTGATGGGATAGAGACTGGACAGAGGTTGAACATGATGGTTGATATATATCATTGAGATGGTGGGTTACAGGCCAAACAGAGTTTAAACGAATGCGCCGGGGATGAGCAGATGGAACCAGATGGGAAAAGGTATCATCATTAGTTTTCTCTTCATTCCAACACAGCAATAATTCAGTTCACACAGTCAATGCTCACAACTTCCTCCCCACCCCTTTATCGGTCTGTTCCATCTGGTCCTGAGGCCACTAACTCTCACTGTGCAACGGTGACCAGAGAGCGATAAAAATGTTTACCGCTCCTTGCCGGTCACATGGGCTGTTATCGTGACAATGCAGTAAGCGGCCCTCCGAAAATGACCGGAAAAGTAAACAATGGAGCCTATTTCAAACGCTCTGAGTCTCGTTATGACAAGATTAACATGATTGAATATTACATGTACTTGTTAAAAATAAGTCTGTGAACCTTGGTTTTCAATCATTGGTGTGACCCACACTCCCCCCACCCCGTGCAGCAATAATTTCGACCAAATGCTTCCGATAACTGTTGATGTTCCTGCACATTGGCTTGGAGGAATTTTAGGCCATTCCGCCTGACAAAACTGCTTCACCTCTGGGATGTTGGTGGGATTCCTTGTCTGAACTGCTGCTTCAGGCCATCCCATAGCATTCCTATGGGATTAACGATAGGACTGACCCGGCCATTCCAAAAAACGAAATTTTCTTTTGAAACAATTCTCATATCGATTTTCTCTTATCTTTCGGTAAAATGACTTTTTGCATTATCAACTTCAATTAAATTTCAGGTGACAGACAGCCACCCTGACATTCTCCTGTAAAGTGTCCTGATATGAATTTAACAGAACGTCTATTTTATAACGTTGAAACTGAAATTGTAGTGTTTGTCTTTACCTTACCTCATGCTGCATTCAATACATCCTCTGCTATTTCTAGGTAACAAACACCGATAGTGAGGCAAAATACTTCACAATGAGGAAACGGTAGCATTTTCCAAGGATTGCAGCCTAAACGGCAACTCTCCTCGGACTCCTTGCTCCCGGTAATATGATGTAGTCTTTCGGCCAATCGGAGTTCAAAAACTAACACTCCATCAACCTATGGCAGAACCGGACCCTGATGATCATCTGACTGGACCAATGATCGGGCTGTAAAACCAGGGCGTGAGTCACCAGATAACGGGGATACGTTTTACATTGACTCCAGCAGCTAAACTGAACTCAATTTATCATAATCTAATTGTTAAACGAGGTCTTGCCCAGCACAATTGGCCGTCACATTTCCTGTAGGCTAACAGGATTAAAACGCTTTGAATATAAAATTGAAATAATAGTGCTGGAAACTCGTTTCTTCAGATTAGATTTGTGGAAAGAGAAACTGTGGTAGTTAGAGCCAGTATCAGAAATGGGACTGTCCAAGTTGCTGCCCGATCTGCTGAATGGTTCCAGCATTTTCTCTTTTTACTTTAAATGTTGCACAACTATTAACTGATTACAAGTTTTTCGTGACGGCCTGGACGAAGTTGCATAAATGTAATACCCACATTCATTAATTTTCTCTTCATTCCAACACAGGGTTAATACAGTCGATACAGTCAATGCTCACAACATCCTCCCCACCCCACTATCAGCCTGTTACATCTGCTCCCGAAGCCGCTATCTCTCACTGAGGGACCGTGACCAGAGAGCGATAAAAATGAGCACCACTCCCTGCAAGTCATGTGGGCTGTTACCCTGGCAACAGAGAAAGTGGCACCCCAAAAATGACAAACCATGAAATAACAGACGCAAATTTGAATGCTGTCAAGATTAACCCTTTGCCATTTTGTTATGTTGAAATTAAAATTGTAACTATTGATGCGATACAGTCTGACCAGAAATTGACAAGATGGTTGATATATATCATTGAGGTGGTGCGATACAGGCTTGACAGAGGTTGAACAAGATGGTTGATATATATCATTGAAGTGATTGGATACAGACTGGACAGAGTTTGTACAAGATGGTTGATATATATCATTGAGGTGGTGGGATACAGGCTGGACAGAGTTTGTACAAGATGGTTGATATATATCATTGACGTGGTGGGATACGGGCTGGACAGAGCTTAAACAAGATGGTTGATATATATCATTGAGGTGATGGGATAGAGTTTGGCCAGAGGTTGAACAAGATGGTTGATATATATCATTGAGGTGGTGCGATACAGGCTGGACAGAGGTTGAACAAGATGGTTGATATATATCATTGAGGTGGTGGGATACAGACTGGACAGAGGTTGAACAAGATGGTTGATATATATCATTGAGGTGGTGGGATACAGTTTGGCCAGCGGTTGAACAAGATGGTTGATATATATCATGGAGGTGGTTGGGATACTGGCTGGACAGAGGTTTAACAAGATGCGCGTGGAATGGGCAGATGGAACCAGCTGGGAAAAGGGATCATCATTAGTTTTCTCTTCATTCCAACACAGGAATAATTGAGTTCACACAGTCAATGCGCTTCAACACTGGGTTGCTGGTGGGATTCCTTGCCTGAACTGTTGCTTCAGGCCATTCCGCAAAATTTCTATGGGATTAACTTTACAGTTTTGGTTCGGCCATTCCAAAACTCGAAATTAGTCTTTTGAAATCATTCTCTTATCGATTTACTCTTGTCTTTGTAATCATTGTCTTGTTGCATTCTCCAACTTCAATTAAACTTCAGGTGTCAGACTGCTACCCTGACATTCTCCTGTAAAGTGTCCTGATAGAAAAATAACACAGTGGCCACTTTATAAGGTTGAAACTAAAATTGTAATGGCTGTCTTTACCCTAGCTCATGCTGCATTCAATAAATACTCTTCTAGTTCTAGGTAACAAACACTGATAGCGGAAATAACTCGGTGAGGCAAAACACTTCACAATGAGAAGACAGTAGGAGAAGGATTGTTGATATATAATTATTGATAAGATACAGGCACAATATGAACTATATGGCATGGAATGAGTAGACAGAACTTGGTGGAAGAACACATCAAGGACAATCACTGCTGGTCCTACAGAAATAGACAGTTACTGAATTAACAGTACATACCATAATATAAATGATCCTAAAGTGAAAAAGCTGGGACAAGCAAATGTAAACTTTGGCATATACACTTAGAAATCATGCATGCCCTGTAATCCAGGAAATTTCCTGGTAAAGATTGTCTGTACTCGTTCCAAAGCTTCGACATTCTTCCTAGATTGAGGCTACGAGAACTGTATGAAATACTCCAGATGTGACCTAACTCGAGTATTAATATAACTTCCTGACGTTTAAAATCAACGCCTCGACTATAAAGGTAAGCATACCATTTGCCTTCTTAACCACCCTGTCAGTCTGTAGTCTGTAGTCTCTTTCAGGGGCCGGTGAGCTTGGACTCCAAGATCCCTCTGCTCATCAACAATATTCAGGCTCTTGTATTTAACTGTGTACTGTATCTTTGCATTTCAATTACCAAGGTGACAAGATGATAATCTAATCTCACTGAGTTTTGTGAGGTCCAGTTGAATTTATTACCAAGTGCACAAGTACAGGAAGGTACAGGGACAGAGAAACACTGACTTGTGGCAGCATCACAGACAAGTCCATTCAGATAACACCCGGAGCATAAGTTATACAACTGTGTCAATAACAATATCGAAATGTGTTTTATGTCATTAAATACAGGTTTTATGTGATGTTCAATGTATATACAGTATCAACAACAGACTTAGAAATCTCACTAACAAAGGAGAGATATAAATTTTATGTCTTAAACAATATATTAATATAGATTTGTGTCATTATCAGTATATAAATATACATTTCGTGTCTACAAGAGACTTGGAAATGTTGGATTTGGTCCCTTGGCCAAATTGTTGATACAGTTTGGAAAAAAATGGGTTCCAAGCACCGGTCCTTGCAACACACACTGGAACATCTTGCAGATCCAAGAAGGGCCTGGCTATTCCATCGCTTTAAACACACAGACATCAGGAATAAGAGCAGGCCACTCGGCCCCTCCAGCCCGCCCTGTCATTCAATAAGACCCGGGGCCAGTCAATCCTTGCTCCCACCCGCCCAAATTTAACTTTTATCCCCACTTTTCCCAGACTTGGAGGTCAACAGTACTTCGGTGTTTGCCCACCAGTGGTGAATCCCTTCGCTCACCACCACCGTGGGCACAGACATTTCCACAGTTAAACCCCTCCTGTCCCCACCGGGCCAAACATCTGTCTGCTCCCTCTCACACCACCGGTATCCTTTCAATTAAATCCCCCTCCCCTCCGTCTGCTGCGGAGATCCCTCCCACCCCTGGACAGTTGATAATAAGCCGATGGGCCGAGTGGTCATCTCCTGCCTCTCAGCGGTACATCAGACCCTGGCCGCAGGAGACGCTTCACCAACTCTCCCAACTTCCCTAGGAGGCAAATGGAAATAAATCAAAAAGTGGGACGTTTACTTTGAGATTTGCTCTACTTCGACGGGAGATCGGAGGGCGGCGTGAGACGAGATCAGCGGGGTTATTGCCCTCTTCGATGCTCTCTCTCTGCTATTGGTTGTAACCAGTGATTGACATCAGTTCGCACCAATGGGATAGCGTAGCACTGGAATCCTCTGTTGACAGCGGTGTGTGTGTGTGTGTGTGTGTGCGCGCGTGCGTGTGTGTGTGTGTGTGCCGGGCGGGGTGGGGGGGGGGCACGTGATCAGTAGCTCAACCGTCAAAACCAAGTCACCGCGCACGTGAAGGCAGAACCCGGTGTGGGGAACCCATGTGTGACGTCAGGCTCGTGGGTGCGGTTGTGTGGCGTCACCTGTAGGAGAGCTCTCGTACTTAAACACACCTGAATGGACGTTTCTTATGATTTCAGTGGGACAACAACATTAATCACGGGTTTCATTGCTGAATCCAGTGTTGTGAGATGTAAAGCCTCCTGTTATGTGTCCGGCTGTGCCGTGTTGTTGATGGAGTGGGGAGCGGGGTGTCTGTCTCAATATGGGACATAACACCAGAATTGCCAGTGGGGTCTACAGAACAGAAAACCTCACCTTCCTGAAGTATTTGTCTCCTGGTAAACTGAACACCCTGACAATGTGGACTATAGATACCCCTTCCTCTAAGAGTCAGTTAATCCTTCGGACAGCTGATCGCAGAGAGGCAATAAGTTTGTTGGTCAGAAAAGTTCGCATAGATTTGGTTCGATGGATTTGATATGGAGTTCGGGGGTGTCACAGTGAAAGAGCCGGATGACTGAATCCTTTCCGTTGTCCAAACATCCTTCCAGGTGAGGCAACACTTCACCTGTGAATCTTACGGTGTCGCCTGTTGTGTCCGCTGCTCCCGATGCGGCCGCCTCGACACTGGTGACACCGGCTCCTCCGCAGTTGTGCGGGGTAAGGTTTTATTTTTGGTGAAGGAGGTGAAAATGTTCTCGTCGCGTTTTGTGCAGGGAGACGGGATTTTTGGAGCTTGACGACTGGAGTGCCGTTCTTTTTTTGTGTACAGGAGGGTTGCTTCCCTCTGAACGGCGGTCATTATCTTTCTTTGTTTCGTTGCTCACTAGAGAAGAAAAAAAATCAGAGTTGTATATGGATACATGCTTTAATATTAAATTATTATTTGAACCATCCGCTACGAGCGGGATTTCTCGGTGTCCAAACATTTTCATTCCGATTCCAATTCCCTTTCCGGCGTGTCAACCCAGCGCCTCCTCTTGTGCCAAAATGAGGCCACACTCAGAGTCCAGGATCAGCTCCTTATAATCCGTCTGGGTACCCTGCAACGTGATGGCATGAGCATTGATTTCTCCTTCCGGTGAAAAAAAAATTCCGCCTCAGCCCTCCCTCCCTCACACTCCCTCTCTTCCTCTAGGACCTTCCCACTGCTAATCACTTCTCCCTGGGTCCACTTCCTCATTCCTTTCTCCTATTCTCCAGCTCTAGAGCTTTCCCACCTACCTGGCTTCGTCTGTTACCTTCCTGCTAGCCCTTTCCTCTCCCGCCCCGCATTTATTCAGATATTTTCCCCTTCCTTCTCAGTTCTGAAAAATTGTCTCAACCCGAAACGTCAACTGTTTACTCTTTTCGATAGATGCTGCCTGATCTGCTAAGATCCGCCAGCAATTTGTGTGTGTTGCTTTGGATATCCAGCCATGTGCAGATATCGCGGTGTTTGTGACTTACATCTCTGTTGTAGATCCAGCATTCGGCCACTGGTGGCGTTGTGTGGACCTTCGGACAACGGCCGCGATGTTCAGACCTCCAACCATTGATGCTGCTGCGGCGAACCTCCTGCGAAACTCAGGCGCGATGCCGATCGCAGCTGTCGCCGTTTTTTCTCGTTTTCGGAAGGCAGTATAAGTAGCGAGTGATCCCGGGATTGTGTCAGTCGGGGGCCGGTGGCATTGGGAAACGGTCGGGCCCGAGCTCTGCCGGAGGACTGGAGGCTCCGGGCTCTCTGGTCCGGCAGCCCCGGTTTTAGCTTTGCGCCCGAGCCCGGCCAGTGGGAATAGTTAGTTTTGGTTCCCCAAGCGGGGAGTGGTGTTTGGGGCGAAGTGGATATGTCGGTGTGTGTGGGTAGAGGTTATAGGTGGACGTATGGCTATGGGGTGAGTGGTCGGACGGGAAATGTTGCGGGTAGAATGGGAATCGGACGTTGAAAATGTATAGGATATGGTTAGTAAGTTTGCAGCAAGTAAGTTCAAACAAATACTTTTTTTTGAAAGATCATAAATATAAACAGTCTCCTCTGTTTCCCTCTCCTCACTCTCACCACTCACGACACCTTCGTGTCTTCGTGCCTTCCTTCTCTGCCCCGTCATCGTTCTTCCTCCGTATTGAACGGCTAAGAGTGAAAGGTGAAATATTTTCAGGGGACTCTGAAGGGGAAATCTTGACTCAGATGTTGGTGAGAGTGTGGCAAGAGCTGCCAGTGGATGTAGATTCATTTTAGACACTAATGAGAAATTTGATGTGAACATAGATGGGAGGTGTATGAAGGTTAAGGTGTAGGTAGATGGAACTGGGCAGTAAAAACAAAAAAAAAAAATGAGAGCACTGAGTGTATCCGCTTCTACCATCATCCCAAGCATTCATTCTCGGCGAATTCCTTCATTCGTTTTATATTTAAACGAACTTGCCTTTCACACATAAGTTGTCTTTCTTCTTTGAACTTACCCGCTTTCACATTAAATGCACATCCTTTGGTATTAGACATTTCAAGACCTCAGAGTCTGCCTATTCTATAAGCCTCTCATAATCTGATAAACTCTATCAAATTTCACTTCACACTCCACCGCTCCAGAGAAAACCACCCAAGTTTTTCCAATCACATGCGCTATAATCCGGTCAATATCCTGGTAAACCTCTTCTGCACTCTCTCCAAATCCTCAGCATCCTTCCTAGAGTGAGGCAACAGGAACGGCACGCAATACTCCAGATGTGGCCTAACTAGAGTTTTATCAATTTATAAATTCAGGCATGTCAACTGCCTTCTCAAACACCTCATCAAATTACAAGGGGCTTTGATTTTGAATCCCAACATCTTTCTGCTCATTAACACCTGTTAACTGTCTTGCACTGTGCTGTCGCTTTACATTTGACCTACCGAGGTACAACACTTCACATTTGCCTGGATTAAACTCCATCTGCATTTTTCTGCCCATATCTGCAATTGATTTACAGTTCATCCCGCTGTGTTCTTTGTCAGTCATCCGTGCTATCTATAAGTATGTTCATCTTCAGTCAGATCGGTTATGTACATCACAAACTGCAGGGGTCACAGAACTGATCCCGGTGGAGCACCACTAATCACAGAGCTCCAGCTACAACTGGTCCCTTCAACCACTACCCTCTGTCTCCAATGGGCAGGCCAGTTCTGAATTCAAACAGCCAATTCACCACTGATCCTAAACTTTTGAATGAGACTCCCATATGGGACCTTGTGAAATGCCTTTCTCAATCATGTTGAAATGTCAACCATAGCTGTCTCTACCAATCATCCTCGTCACATTATTAATAAAATCAATCAATGTAGTAAGGCACAATTTACCGCACAGAAGGCCATACTAGCTCTCCCTAAGTAGGCTATGATTTTCCAAATACTCATAAATACTTTCTCTGGGAATTCTCCTCAGCATCTTCCGTGCCGCTGATGAGAGACTTTCCGGTCTATGGTTTCCAGGATTATCCCGGATTTCCGTCTTGAACAATGGAGCAACATGAGCTTCTCACCAGTCCTCCAGGACCTCGCCTGTGGCTGTGGAGAACACAAAGATATTGATCAAGGCCCCAGCAATCCCTTCACTTCCCGTTCAACAACCTGGGGTATATCCCACCAGGCACGAGGGACTTATCCAAACTTTGCTGCTTAAGATATTCGACACTACCTCCTCCCACAGTTCAAAATGCCTGAGCATATTAATACTCTTGGTACTGATCTCCACATCTTCCACGTCCTTCTCCTTGGTAAATATTGATGCAAAATACTCATTATGGACCTCACCCACATCCTTTGTACCCAGGCAACTGCTCTCCTCCCCCCCCCCCATATTCTTGTGTGGTTCAACCCTTACCTTGTTATCCTCCGGTCCCTGATGTATGCACAGATGCCTTGGGGTTCTCTTTAATCCTACTTACTAAGCGCTTTTCCTGTGCCCTCCTGGCTTTCTTAATTCCACTCCAGTTATTTTCTGGCTTCTTTATAATTCGTCAAGAAAACCGTTTGATTCTAACTACCGAAGCTTCACCATTTCTTCCTTTTTATTCCTGACTACAACATGACCACCCTCGACATCCACAGTTCTCTTTGTCCTTCCTTCTGACTGGAACATACCTGTCCTATACTCTGTGTAGTGAAAGTTTAAGCACTTTTCACATGTTGGATGTGGACTTGCCCAAAGGTAGCTGATCCCAATTATCTCTTCCTAGTTCCTGCACGATGCTCTCATATGTAGCCTGCTCCACTTTAATACTCTTTCACAAGCTCCATGCTTGTCCTTATCTGTAGCTATCGTAAAACTTAAGGAGTTGTGGTAACTGTTTGCTCTGAAAGGATCGGTCAGCTGGCCAGGTTCATTACCCGATGCAAGATCCAGTGCAGTTTCTGCTCTTGTTGGACAACATACATATTAATTTACGGAACCCAACCCGGACACCCCATCTAAACCACTTGCTCTGACAAGGTTTCACCTTATATTCCTTTGTTTGCTCTGTGCTGGGTCGCTTGATATAGGTGATCATGATCTTCCAATGAGTATGATTGCTTGCCATTTTTTTTCTACAGAAGTGATTTTCTATTTTCTTCTCCCAGACAGTGTCTTTACACGACAGCTGACTGCAGACATTATCAATACTGTTCAGCGATTGTCTGCCTGGTGTCAGTGGTCAAATAAGCAGAACATGTGACCAGCATCGGCTACTCATACGACCATCCAGCACCTGGTCCCATGGCTTCACGTGACCCCGATTTCCGGGTTGGAAATGCATTTGCTACATCTCACCCTAGGGTAACGTGCAGGCCAGTGAAGGGATGACACGCCTTGTACTTCCTTCGGCAGAGACGTGTCTTGAACAAATCCATCAAGTCAGCTCTCAACCTCCTTTGCTGCAAACAGAATGTACAGAATGTCTCATCAAGGCAGCATCATAGTTAACATCCTCTGCACACTCGATGAAGTTTCCATATCCTTTCCATAATGCGGCGCTCAGAACTCAACACAATATTCCTGGTGTGATCTTACCAGGATTTCAGAGTTACTAAAATACTTTGTGACTCTTGTACTCAACCCCGGACTAATGAAGGCAACACAGAATACGCCTTCTGAACCGTCCTATTAACTTGCAAAGACGCTTTGAGGGATCTTTGGATGTAGACCCAATCATCCCTCTCTTCCACTGCACTGTTAACGATTCTGACTTTAACTCTGTATTCTGCCTTCAAATTTGTCCTTCCAAAGCAAATCAGTTCACACCTTTTCAGGTTTGACCTCCATCCGCCACATCTTAGCCCTGTTCTGCGTTCTGCCAATCTCCTGTTGTAACCCACGAGAATCTTCTACAATTCCGTCAATACCCATATCAACTGCCAACTTACTAATTCCACACTTCCACTTCCTCATTCAAATCATTTATAAATATCACAAAAAGAGGGGGTCCCAGAACAAATTTGTGCAGAACACCACTGGGCACCACCCTCCAGGAAGATGATGCTCTGTTTATAATTATCCTTTGCATTCTGTGGGAAAAAATCTCACTCGGAGTTCAAAAGCCATCATTCCTAGAAGCTCTTATTTCTAGAAGCCCATGCCTACTGACTTTCTGAAGGACACAACCATGGTCAACCTTATGAAATATCTTACTAAATATATAAACACCATAAACGCCATATCAACCACTCTATTTTTATCCTGTGCTATGTCACTTCACAGAATTTCTCTCTCTTTCAATCTTTTTATTAATATTTAGAATATTATGAATGAGATACAATTCAAATAATGGTAAGGGATTACAAATATATAGACTCCCATTGTACATAAAGAAATATATAAACAATGAATACAGCATAAGTAAGTTTCCCAAAACATAAACCATATAGTATATATATGAACAAGGTAAGTTTAGATATTCCATAATATATAGTATAAAAAAGAGAAAAAAAAATCTATCTAAGAAAGTTAGCTAATCTACTAATCTAGTATCAAGAAAAAGAAAAAAAAACAAAGAAGAAAAAAATAAAAAAACTTTTAAAAAAGAGAAAAAAAAGGGCTGTTCATAGTATCTCACGAGTATACATAAACATCAATGACGTTAACTCCGATCCTCTCAACATACATACGATTAAAGCTGAAAAAAAAACCGATAAGCCTGGCACAGGGCCATTACATCATATGAAAATATTGAATAAATGGTCTCCATATCTTTTCAAATTTAATAGAAGTATCAAATACAGCACTTCTATTTTTTTCTAAATTTAGACATAACATAGTTTGAGAAAGCCAATGAAATACCGTGGGAGGATTAATTTCCTTCCAATTCAACAAAATAGATCTTCTAGCCATCAAAGTGAGAAAAGCAATCATTCGACAGGCGGAAGGAGATAAGTGAAGTAAGTCCATCATCGGTAAACCAAAAATTGCGGTAATAGGATGGGGTTGTAAATCAATGTTCAATACCGCCGAAATAATATCAAAAATATCTTTCCAATATTTTCTCAAAAGTGGACATGACCAAAACATATGAGTTAAAGAAGCGATTTCTAATTGACATCTGTCACAAATAGGGTTTATATGAGAATAAAAATGAGCTAATTTATCCTTGGACATATGGGCCCTATGTACAACCTTAAATTGTATTAATGAATGTTTGGCACATATAGATGATGTATTAACTAATTTAAGAATTCTATCCCAATTCTCAATAGGAATAATAAGATTAAGTTCTCTTTCCCAATCATTTTTGGTCTTATCAAAGGGCACTGAACGTATCTTCATAATTATATTATAAAGTTTTGATATAAGCCCTTTTTGAAAAGGGTTTAATTCAAACAAACTTTCCAAAGTATCTGAAGACAGAGAATTTGGGAACGAAGGAAGTACCGTACTTAAAAAATGCCTAACCTGTAAGTATCTAAAAAAATGAAATCTAGGCAAATTATATTTATTAGCTAGTTGCTCAAAGGACATAAAACAGTTGTCCAAAAATAAGTCGGAAAATCTTAATAATCCCTTAGTTTTCCAAGCCAAAAAAGCATGATCTATAATTGAGGGGTGGAAAAAACAATTAGATACAATAGGACTATTTAACACGAATTGAGTCAACCCGAAAAATTTCCGAAATTGAAACCATATACGTAAGGTATATTTAACTATCGGGTTGTCAATTCGCTTCGGCAATTTAGAAAGAGCAAAAGGGAGAGATGTCCCTAAGATAGAACCCAGAGCATAAGCAGAAACCGATTTGGTTTCCAAACTCACCCAATGAGGGCCAAAAGGACCATCCCATTCTTTCAACCAACATATCAAATATCTAATATTAACTGCCCAATAGTAAAATCTGAAATTGGGTAATGCCAACCCAACTTCACAGAATTTAACCAGGCTCTGGAAGCATGACTTGCCTTTAACAAAGACTCACCCTAATCAGAGATGCTGCTCCATATTCATGTAAATCCTGTCTCTAAGAATCTTCTCCAACAGTTTCCCACCACTGAAGTAAGACTCAGTGGACTATAATGTTCAGAGTGAATGATCAGAGCAGTGGTGTTACTTTGGATATTGACACGAGTCTGTGGGGCAATCGTGGTGCACTGGGATTACTTTGGGACTGACACGTGTCTGTGGAATTATTTTGAGAACTGACGCAGGACTGCAGGATTCATGTGTGTACCTGTTTATGACCGGAGGCTGCTGAAACAAAATGAATCACAATAAAATATTAATATTATTATATTTACTGAAGTCCTTCGTTTGTGTTATTCTATAAGTAATTAAAGTGATCTGTTGAGTTAATTTAAGACCTTCCTGTCAATCGAGGAGCGCCCCCTCGCGGCTCAATGCCGCATTACGGCGCTCTCACTCCACACTTTCTTTGAGCTCAGGACCACGGAATCCGGAGCGCAGGAGCACCGCCCACTACACAAGTGACGGGAATCTGGTATTCCCCACCCCCGCTCACTCTCCCTCCCGTTGCTGACTCCATGAATCAGCCCCACGGAGGTCAGAAAAATCTCCAAATTTCCATCCCCTTCGTTCGACATTGCCAGCCTCAGTACCCTATCAATCCGGAACGACTCAGTAGGGAATATCAGCTCCTCCCTCGTGCCGGGGCAGCAGGAGCAGGAGCCTGCCATTACCCCTCCGACCGTCTAGGTGGTAGCACACCCTCCAGTAAAAGCCTGCACCACCTCCCGGGAAACTGAAGCCAAGATAAATACCCGAAACTCGCTGCCTAACCTCTTGTTGCGAGGCCTCTCTGTACACATTCCCGTGACCTGCCCCCTCCTCCCGCTCCCTTAGCACCTGAGGCAGAAGCCTGCGGTAGCTTGGAAATGCCACTCAGGAGACTGAGGCGATTTGGGCCGGGAATGCGGCTAAGCACTGGCCGGTCTCACGATCGAAGAGAGGTAGATGGAAACGGGAGAGGTTGGGGTTCTCCGGGGTATGATCGACCACGATCCAGGCCAGATCCTTGCCAAGGGACTCTCCCCGAGCTCCATTCCGCACCGACTCCAGCGGGCACCAAACACCATCTGCGACTCCAGACTGGACAGGGTAAATCATGCTTGACTAATCTGTTGGAGTTTTTCGAGGATGTAACCAGGAAGTTAGACGGGGGAGATCCAGTGGATGTAGTGTACCTCGATTTTCAGAAGGCATTTGATAAGGTCCCACATAGAAGATTGGTGGGTAAAATCAAAGCTCAGGGCATCGGGGGGAAGGCATTGACATGAATAGAAAACTGGTTGGCAGATAGAAAGCAAAGGGTAGCGGTGAATGGGTGTTTCTCGGAATGGCAGGCGGTGACTAGTGGGGTGCCACAGGGCTCGGTATTGGGACCACAGCTGTTTACCATTTACGTTAACGATTTGGATGAAGGCATAGAAAATAACATCAGCAAATTTGCTGATGATACTAAGCTGGGTGGCAGTGTGACATGTGATGATGTTAGGAGAATTCAGGGTGACTTGGATAGGCTGGGTGAGTGGGCAGATACTTGGCAGATGGCGTTTAATGTGAATAAGTGTGAGGTTATCCACTTTGGGAGTAAGAAGAGGAAGGTAGATTATTATCCGAATGGTGTAGAGTTAGGTAAGGGAGTAATACAAAGAGATCTCGGAGTTCTTGTTCATCAGTCACTGAAGGTGAATGAGCAAGTGCAGCAGGCAGTGAAGAAGGCTAATGGAATGTTGGCCTTTATTACAAAGGGAATTGAGTACAAGAGCAAGGAAATCGCCTTGCATTTGTACAGAGCCTTGGTGAGACCACACCTGGAGTATTGTGTACAGTTTTGGTCTCCAGGGTTAAGGAAGGACATCCTGCCTGTAGAGGAAGTGCAGCGTAGATTCACGAGGTTAATTCCTGGTATGTCTGGACTGTCTTACGCAGAGAGGTTAGAGAGACTAGGCTTGTACACGCTGGAATTAAGGAGATTGAGAGGGGATCTGATTGAAACATATAAGATTATTAAGGGATTGGACAAGATAGAGGCAGGAAATATGTTCCAGATGCTGGGAGAGTCCAGTACCAGAGGGCATGGTTTGAGAATAAGGGGTAGGTCATTTAGGACAGAGTTATGGAAAAACCTCTTCTCCCAGAGAGTTGTGGGGGTCTGGAATGCACTGCCTCGGAAGGTAGTGGAGGCCAATTCTCCGGATGCTTTCAAGAAGGAGCTAGATAGGTATCTTATGGATAGGGTAATCAAGGGATATGGCGACAAGGCAGGAACCGGGTATTGAGAGGAATTGATCAGCCATGATCTCAAAATGGCGGTGCAGGCTCGAAGGGCCGAATGGTCTACTTCTGCACCTATTGTCTATTGTCTATTGTCTATTGACAGGTTGCTGGCTTTGTCCCCGGCTTGATCTTCCTGGGGAAACTTCGGCTTCCGACGACACACAGAGAGACAGTGCAGTCCGAGAAGCGCAGTGATCGGATACACGGACGGTGATCCCTGTGGAGAGAGAGAGAGAGAGAGCGAGGGTCAGGTCGGAGGGAAGAAATGGTGCCATGGAGATGGGAAGAAGTGCAGGGGAAGGATGTGAACGTCTCTGTCAGATCGATTGCGTCAATGTGGCAGGCGCGCATGCGCTGTTTGATAGCGCGGTGTGTATTCGCTGCACCTCTGGCGCGAATGAGGCGCTGTCTCCGCGCGGTCTTTCCAGTGTCCGTGTTTTTCGTCTCGGGTGGGTTCGGTTGGGTCCTACACTGTAAATTTCCCAGGGTGTTGCATTAGTAACATGACTCAGTATAAGTGTTTCAGCATGCTACTCTGCGCGTTCGTAACTGGAGCCAGCGGATGTGGTCACAGAGACGGGGAACGAGGGTGAAGATCGCAAAGACGGGTTGAGGAAAGGGAGATCGTGGATACGGTATGGGAAGGAGTGTGGTTAAGCAGGCGTGGTGGGAGAGTTCAGCGAGATGGCACAGGGTTGCTTGTCTCAGAGGGACTTTAGAATGGAAGCGCTGTAATCTCAGAATGACCTGCAGGAAGGAAAGTCCTGTAATCGCTCAGTGCATTTATGGACAGTATTCTCTGACTCACACTTCCCTACCTCATCCCGTCTCGCTCTCGCAATGTCCAGTGTCCATTTCCCGCCCCAAGTCTTTTAACCTCTCGTCTGTGTATACACCAGTCTCTCCAAAACCCCGGACACCAGTACCTAACCAACCTCTCTCTCTCCAGATTCACTCCCCAATCCCGGTGTCCCTCTGGCATAAATTCCTCTCCCTACCCGCCGTCACTCCTCCTCTACCCCATCACCCCTCCAGCGCCATGTCTTGGGCTCTCCCCTTCCGAGTTCATTTCCAAACTCCCTCCTCACACCGATCTCTCCCCATCCCCGGCCTCCCTCTTCCGGGTGTTTCTTTAACCCCTCAGTCTCTCTGTACTTCACCGGTCTCTCTCCCAAGTCACTTCTCCATCTCTCTACCCTAGCTCTATCAGACAATTCTCCCTCTACCCCGCACACACTCTCTCTCCCTCCGGTTCCCTCTCCCTCTGCCGTTTCTGCTCTGTCTCTCTCTCTCTCTCTCTCTCTCTCTCTCTCTCTCTCTCTCTCTCTCTCTCTCTCTCTCTCTCTCTCTCTCTCTCTCTCTCTCTCTCTCTCAACCCCCAGTATCTATTTCCGTCCTAAAGACATTTACTTTGGTTTCTCTGAATCCTCCCGTCTCTCCGACTCCTCCGGCCACCAGTATCTAAACATCCCTCTCTCTTCCTCGTTTAACTCCCCAAACCCGGTCTCTCACCGCCCACCTCTCCCTCACAAGTTTCTCTCCCTACCGGCAGTCACTCCCACCCAATCCCCACACCACCCTACCGCCACACTAGCCTCCCCCCCACCACACCCCGTCTCGGGGTCTCCGCTTCCGAGTTCTCTTCCAATCTCCCTATTCACATCGATCTCTCTCCGTTTCCCAAATATCTCTCCCCACCCCAGATCTCTCGGCTTCCCCGGCCTCCCTCCCCTTGGTCTTTCTCGACCTCTCGGTCTCTCTGTACTTTACCGGACTCTCTCCCAACTCTCTCCTCCATCTCTCTACCCGAGCTCTGTCAAGCAATTCTCCCTCTACCACGCCCCCTCTCTGTCTCCCAGCGTTACCCTCTTCCTCTGCCGTTTCTGCTCTCGGAGAATCTCGGCTGTCTCTATCTCTCTCTCTCCCCGTCCTCTTCTCAGACTCTCGCCGACGTCTCTCTCCATCCCCCAGTCTCCTCCCACCAGTCTCTCACATTCTCTCTACCCCATCTCCCCACATCCACGGCCTCTGTTTCTCAGCCTCTCTCTCTACCTACCCCAACCCCTCGACCTCCCTCCGGAATTACCCTCCGCCATCTGTTTCTCATCCTGTCACTCTCTCGGCCCCCGGTCTCTACACAGTCCCCCTCTCCGTCGCGTTTCTCTATTCCGGCTATTCCCCTCCCGCCTTCTACCGACACCAAACTCACGTCTCCGATCTCCCTCCCCATCTAAAATCTTTTCCCAAACCTCGATCTCTCTCAACACCAGATCCCTCGAATTCCCCGGCCTCCCTCCCCATGGTCTTTCTCTACCCTCCTCTTTCTCTCACTACCTCACCAGTTTCTGTTCCCGTTTCTTCCTCCCCAGTCCCTCTGTCCCGTCTCTCTGGCCAGAGTCGACTACTTTCCCCGGTAATAACTTTTCTCTTCATTAACTACTCATGCAGTGTCGTGAAATGAAGATGGCGTCTGAACCTACGTGCTTTTTTAGTTGAAATAATAAAAGTTACATGGTGGCAAATGCAGATTTTCTGTACCTCACTGATCATTATTACTGGGGGTGAATCTTGTAACAGTGGCGTCCATCATTAAAGTTGCCCACCAACAGGAAACGCCCTCTGCACAGTGTTACCACCGGGATGGAGATACAGAAGCTTGAAAGCTCCCGCTCAGCGATTCAGGAACAGACACTTCCCCTCCGCCACCTGCAACTCATGTTTGTTTTCTCTAAATTTATTTATACTTTATTTCATTGTACTGCTGCTGTAAAGTTAACAAGTTTCACCACATATTCCGATGATATTAAATCTGGCTCTGATTCTGATTCAGATGCAGCCGGGATGTGTTTGTTTGAACTTAAATTAGTTGAAAGTCTGTCAGAACCTCGTGAGGCGATGGGCTGTACTGTGCTGTAATATTCTATGTTCTGTGCCCTATCTAGTGCTCCGTATCTCACTATTTAAGTCCAGTCGATTAATGGTTTAAAGCTACGACGCCTTCCTTTTCCAGATTACTCTCAATGCGACTGATAATACTGCAGGAGAATTTAACAGCAAAAGGCCATAAATGTGACTTCAGACTGCTGGATGATATCAATAGTTTTGCTTGGAAATGACTCGTAAAAAACCGCGAAATGAGGAATTGTCCTCCGTGTTCAGACTACTCTGGTCATGGGGTATGAAGGGAAGTATCTGGACAAACAGGAAAGTTAGCGATAGTCGGTATGGGCCAGTGGGCCATGTCTAACCAATCTCACAGATCTTTACCAGGTTGTTACCCGCAATGCTGCAAATCTTTCAAGTTTCCGTGAGGGACGATGCTCGAGAAGGTTCAGTCGTTTGGCTCTCACAATGAGGAAGTAAATTGGATTGGCCATTGGGTACGTTTGGGAAGCTAGAGTGTGGTAATGGATGGTTGTCTCTCTGACTGGGGACCTGTGATAAGTGGAGTGTCCCAGGGATTGAGGCTGCGTCCGTTGTTGTTTGTCATCTTTATCAATGATCTGGATAATGATGTCGCTAACTCGATCAGCAAATTTGCCGATGATAACAGCATGACGGGTGTAGTCGACAGCGGGGAAGAGTACCGGAGCATGAAGCGGGACCTGGAGCAGCTGGAAAAACGGGTTGAAAAATGTCAGATCGGATTTAACACACACAACAGTTAGATATAGCCCTTTGGGCGGACCAGCCAGGGTTGTTCTGACACAATGATAACTAGGGAGCTGAGGAGTACGATAGAACAAACGATTCTGGGAATACAGGTCCATAATTCAATGAAATTGCGGCGCAGTTACAGAGGGTTGTAAAAACAGCTTTTCGCACTTTGGCTTTCATAGAGCAAAGTACTGAGTACAGGAGTTGGGATGTTACGTTGCTGTTGTATAACGGTTTACCTCTCTCCAGTCTCTTCCTTTTCTTCACAGTGCAACTCGTCAAGTATTTCTCAAATCCTCCTATCACTTCTTTAAGTAAATTGTTAAATTCCTTCCTGTCTACATTGTGACTCGCTATAGCCTTACCTGATCCTTTCTTCCTGTTCTGTAAGTATGTTCTTTCTTCCTCTTGACGTGTTGTTCCAACTTTCTTGTCTCCCAAGGTTACTTTACACTGTCATCCTTTCCCTGCGTCACTGAGACAAGCCTATACTGAACCCCGTGTAAGTGCTCCCTAAACAATCCCCACATATCTGTTGCGCAATACCCCGAGTGCATCATTTCCCAATGTACGTTCCTAAGCTCCTGCCAGGCAGCACCATTATTCGCAGACTACCAATTAAATAGATCCCATGCTCCCTGGGGCTATCTCTGGGCAAGGTAAATGGTGGGAAGTTCTGAAATGCGGACCCGCGGATAGATCTGTCACAAGACCCGTTTCCTTTCCTAATATTAGATCTGGTATGGAATGTTAGCCAGTCAGCCTTTCTTCTTATAGAAACATGAATCCTTCCTGAACACAACTGAGAATTTATGCCATTCCTAAACATTTTACCTTGGGTAGGTGCCAAAGACTATTAGGGAAGTTGCAGTTGCCCGTGCCAATAACATGGCTCATGTCTAGTTTCCGCTTCCCGGTCGGTTCCTCACTGTTCCCGTTGCGGTTTTTTTTTTGTTAATCTTGTGGGCGGTTGTACAGAATACTCCAAATGGGGAGATCACGCCCATTTCAAACGGGAGAACAGAAACAGTGTTCGTCTCACAGTCGATGAACAAATGAACGCTCCACGTTGTCCTCCCTTTCTGTAGTTGCGATACTATTCCTGGTTTCCCATCACATTCCCTTTACACTCTGTTACCCGACGCTATCCATTTTGAAACATCTGAAACTCGGTAAGTCCTGAAGCCATCCCTGCCCTTTGTGACAATCGAGTGTCTGTGATAGTTTGGAACAAACTTCAACCAATGTAACAATCACGCCAGCAGCATTGAGCGTTTGTATTGCTACCTACCTGAACTGTATGAAGTCAGCAATCTTCCGCGAATTCAGCAATTTCCGGATGACCAGGCATATAATTGTGTGAATTTATGACATATTTGCCAAACCTGTTCATTGTAAAACGGCTTTATTTGAAAACTCCGCTGAATTGCCATTAGACACGGGCGTTATCTACACAGATGGCCATTTAATGTAAACACATACTTCATTCCATTCCTCAGCTCTTCTCTGAATTTCCTCTGTGTCAGTGTATAGATACAAGTATTGGTGCACATGCTGAGAAATTGTAACATGAACCCAAATTGTTGTAGGATGTATACCGGGGAACTCAAATATCTGTCCTCGTAAAAATAGTTTTGCGCTTGCCATTTTACAGAACGGGCTACATAGGGCATCCAAAATAATACGAAATTAGCTGATATAGAAAACAGCAAAATCATCGATTTTCTGCGTTTTTCCACCTCGGCATCTTTCTGGTTGTCGCTGCTGTGCCGAAGCCTTCTGCGGACTCCATTTGCCACAACAATATGTCTTACGGTTAACCCGTTAAACACCAGAATTAAGCCAATTGGTAGCAATGGCGTTAAAATGCTCTGTAGTAATGCGTATCCTCTCCACACGGGTGAAGTAACGTATTCATATGTGACGGTGCACCGCCACGGCCTGTTGTCAATGATGACGTAAGGTTCAATGACAAAGTATAACGGGACACATTTCCCGCAGCTCACTATAACCACGGTCACGATAACGACCGTTGCTGTTCTCTCGGTGCAGTATCGCTCCCGCAGCTTTCGGCAACATATTGCGATGAAGCGATCGAAGGTAAAACTGACCGTGAACCAGACAGAACAGTCCCGCGTCACAGCCGCAAATACAAGTGTCAGAGCGCATACAAGAGTGATGAGCAGGGATCTGGAATAAATGTAGATGTTGTTGGTCTGATTCACTAAAGCAACAACGATAACCACCATCAGATCCGCTGTTGCCATTCCAACCAGGTAACGGGTGATGCATTTGGAGAGTCCGCATTTTCCCCGAGATAGAATCACAATCGCCGTTAAGTTAACTGCAAGAAAATAGAAATACGGTCAGTTCCCTGAATGTCCCCATTCTACCGATGCTATGGAGGGATTGGTCTGTTTGGAAGTGGAAAGCGGAAATCCAGTGTGTGCGGTCTCGGTCGCTGCACTCCGGCTGGAGGACAATGACGGATGTGAGTGTCGTTGGATTGGCGAACTTCCCACAGTTTAACCAACACCATTTCCATTATTAGAGGTGAAAGAACAGTCGGAATTACTTGTAGCAGTGTCAAAGTGGCATCAAGGAGATATAAAGCACGAGTTTTCATTTACAGACTTACAGAGGAACAGATCTACGTGTCGAAAATAGACGGAACCGTCATTTAAATAAACTCTCACGTTGTTATGAGGTCGAAGTTTCTGCACTGATAGAGACTCGGACCCAGAAAAGCAGAGACCAGCATCACGTCAGAAAGCCTAGCGAGGTGAAATTATGAAACAGTGACAATATCAGCACCAACTTAATTGAGAAAAGAAGAAAACACTGCCTTTCGAACTACATAAAATGAAAATAAAACCATTGGATGCTTCAAACTTCCATTCCGGAAACACGTTTCAGCCGAAGGTAGCTTCTGTGCTCAGTAACAGTGCGGATACGGCAGCAGAGTAGCGACGGTACCATACATAAAGTGACCAGCTCCGGCATCTTACCGGGGACACAAACCGCTACAAGTGTCGGATAGAAAATGGCCGCGATGTAGTAAATCGCCGCATATCCCATATTCCGTCAGAAGTAGCGTTGAGTTGTGCGGAACGTTTCAGCTGCTCAGATGGACTGGTGATCGGTTTAGCAGACTTTTATTGAGGTGAGAGCAATTCCACTGATGCAATTAGCGTGGCTATCACGTCAGGGAAATTAGTGGCAACCAAATGCACAAACACTTACGTTAAACTATTTTTACTCACTGCTCGCGTATCCCGAGATTGACTCCTCAAGGGATATTGCAATCCATTTACATTAAAAGAACACATGATGTGGATCTTGCAAGTTATTTTCCATGATACCTGGCTTCTGCTATTTAAGTAGCATAATTGTATATCATTGTTGCTTTAAAACAGGCATTCATCTTGAAGTTAATTTATCTTGTAATATTTGATCGTGCACATTCGCTTCTGAAATTGTGGGAAGGAGCTGACGCCTGAAAAGAAGAAGACTTCTCTTTTAACGGGGAACATTCATTCATCTTTTCGTTCGTTAAAACAAAATATGATGTGAACTTTCCATGTTATTTTCCATGATACATGGCTTCAACTATTTAAATAGGATAATTTTTATATCAGTGTAGCTTTCAAAGTAGGCATTCAGCTTGAAGTCGATTTATTTTGTAACATTTGAAGGAGCCCATTCGCTTCTGAAATTGAGGGAAGGAGTTTGTTCTGGCGGGTGAAATGGAGAACATTTCTTTATTAAAGGGGATCATTCGTTCATTCTTTTCTTTCGTTCGTTCCAGTCATTCCGGGCCGTGTGAGTGATGGAAATCACAGTGACAGCTGACATGTGTTACAATAAAATACACTGCACATATTCCTCCAAACACTTTAAAAGATCCACAACGATATCCCAGAGACCTGTGGCCAAAAATGGAACGTGTCCTCAGTAAATTAGCGAGGTCTGTGGACAGTTTGAAGAACAATGTTTTCCAACGCACACATGGGCGGTTTGGCAGGAACCTGACCTCTGCCAGTGAATGACCTGACCACCCCATACCCATAACGTGCCATGCAGTCTATTTAACTTTAAAGATATTCTCAAACCTGCCACAATGCTATCACTATTTTTCCATCCATTCTCTCTTTGAACAAAAGTAGCAAGTGAAATCTGTGAACAATCTGCAGGTTTCCAGGCTGTGCTATTATTTGCCATTACATAGAGCATAGAATAGTACAGCACATTACTGACCCTTCAGCCCACAATGTTGTGTTGACCTTCAAAGCCTGCCTCCCATATAACCACCCAACTTAAATCCCTCCATAATACCTGTCTAGTAATCTCTTCAACTTCACTAGTGTTTCTGCCTCCACCACTGACTCAGGCAGTGCATTCCACACACCAAACACTCTCTGAGTGAAAAACCTTCCTCTAATATCCCCCTTGAACTTCCTTCCCCTTACTTTAAAGCTATGCCCTCTTGTACTGAGCAGTGGTGCCCTGGGGCAGAGGCGCTGGTTGTCCATTTTATCTATTCCTCTTACTATCTTGTACACCTCTATCATGTCTCCTCTCATCCTCCTTCTCTCCAAAGCGTAAAGTCCTAGCTCCCTTAATCTCCTATCATAATCCATACTCTCTAAACCAGGCTGCATCCTGCTAAATCTCCTCTGTACCCTTTCCAATGCTTCCACATCCTTCCTATATTGAGGCGACCAGAACTGGACACAGTACTCCAAGTGTGGCCTAACTAGAGTTTTATAGAGCTGCCTCATTACATCGCATCCATTAAACTCTCTCCCTCGAGTTATGAAAGCTAACACCCCATAAGCTTTCTTAACTACCCTATCTACCTCTAAGGCAACTTTCTGGGATCTGTGGACATGTACCCCTAGATCCCTCTGCTCCTCTACACTGCCAAGTATTTTGCCATTTACTTTGAACTCTGCCTTGGAGTTTGTCCTTCCAAAGTGTACCACCTCGCACTTTTCCGGGTTGAACTCCATCTGCCACTTCTCAGGCCACTTCAGCATCATATCAATGTCTCTCTGCAATCTTCGGCTATCCTCTGTACTATCTACAACACCACCAACCTTTGTGTCGTCTGCAAACGTGCCAACCCAACTTTCGACCCCCACATCCAGGTCGTTAATAAAAATCACGAAAAGTAGAGGTCCCTGAACAGATCATTGTGGGACACTACTAGTCACAACCCTCCAATCTGAATGTACTCCTTAAATTGGCCTTTTTTTCCCTCCTGATTTACTGTCAGGTATATTGCCTTTCGAGCGTCACTATATGAATGTGCAGAACACTGGATGTGTTTAAGCTCAGCTGTCAATCACACTTCCTTCTGCTCCTGCAGTGCGTCTCTCCGAGCCTATTGTGGTACTCGTACCGATGAGCGGGCCTCGGCTTATTGGAGAGAGTCTCACCACTCTGTTTCCATTGTGGAACTCGTACTAATGTGCGGCCCTCGGTTGACCCTAGAAAGTATCACCTCTGCCTTCAAATTCATCTTCCCAAAGTGACTCACTTCGTACTTTTCCGGATTGAACTCCATTTGTAACTTCTCAGCGCTGCCCTGCGTCCTGCCACTGTCCTGTTGCAATCTGTGACAACCTTCTATACTATCCATAATTCCACCAAACTCCACATCATTGAAAACACAATAAACCACCCTCCCACCTCCTCATCCAAATCGTTCCTAAAAACACAAAAAGCTGGCGGTCTCAGAACAGATCTCTGCAGGACACCTGTCGCCAAGATCCATGGAGAAAACTCTCCATCTACAACTATCCTCTGACTTCTGTGGGCGTCAGGACAGGATCCATCAGCGAACTTTCCCTGGATACCAAAACTTCTGACGATATGAATGGTCCTACCATTGATAAGTTGAATGCCTTGCTAAAATTCATTCATATCAGATCAATTATCCCCCACTTTATTTCCAAACTTCACGGAACAAACACGTTCTCCCATCTGTTTCTCTCTTCCAGTGTCTCCGTTTAGGCTCGGGCAAGTGCAGAGATGTGAACTGTTCTGATCCTCCAGGTACAAAATGGAAGTAGTCGCCCAGCTCACTGAGGAACCAACTGCTCCATCATACACATCACCGTCGATTGCCTGAAATGTAAATCCAAGAGGTTTATCTCATCTCGGACCAGAGCATCCCATTGACAATAGGCTTTCTGGAACTTAGCTACTAAAGAACATTGACTATCTCCAAGGGGTTTGAGTTGGTTAACATGATACTAACCCAACTTGTTTGGAGCGGTCTGGATTCGATATACGGATGGACTGCCTCTGACCCGACAAATCTGGAAGGTGTAAAGGGGCTGTGCTGATGCAATGACATCATAACCTGCTGTCCTATTTCCAACGCCCGCGGTTTTGCTCGCATCTCGAAACAAGCTTCGCTCTTCCGTTTTTTTTTCCGTCACATATTATGGGCGGCATCATAATGGGCCTCCTTAATTGGGTCAATGAATTGCTGCTTGCATTTGTCCTTTCCAATGCCATCATGCTCTGTCAGTGATAAATCTAGACAAACAGGAATACTAACACTTTCATTTTTCTCCGAATTGTCAACTTAAAACGTGTAAATGCAGGAGGGGATACTTCTGTGGCGAGGACTATCATAAGAACATAGTGTAAGACAGTGACCCAGGAGCCGTTTAGCCGTTTTAGACAACATTGTCTTTAAAGTCCAGTTCATCCATTCAACAATCGCACAGTATTGTACTCGATAGGGCATATGGAACTTTCGTTTTACCCCAGACAGTTTCAGTAGATTTCATTTCACCTCTGCAGCGTAGCGGGGACCATGATCTGATTCTAGGGTCCTTGGCAATCCCCAACGGGGAACAACTCTCTCGGACAAAATCCTGGCTGTAACATCAGCAGTTTTCATGATCTATTTATGGAAGCCTCTATCCACCTGTTGACCGCCACCACTATCTTGAGGATTTATTTCAGTCCTCCAGGCGATAGAGGTGAAGAAGCAACAAAATAAACCTGCAGATTAACACATGGCCCTTCTACGGGACGTGTCTCAAAACTGCTTCTCTAGCCGATTTATCTGGGTTATCACTGGGCACAAATCATACAATTCTTAGAATAATATAGTACATCTCTTCGGAAATTTGGCCACCAACACAGATTCTTCAACTGTTCCATAGTTCTCTCTGATCCTTGATGCCCACAAATCTCATGGTGCCAGTACATCACCTGATTTTTTTTCGCCATTTTGGCACCACAAATTTACCATTATTAAGTAAAATCCGATTTCGTGCCTGTATCCCTCGATATTTCCCAAACTCTTCAGAATCTTCGCCTCTTTGTAGTTTTGCTAACTCCTGTTAATGTGTCATATATCTGTACAGTCTGCTGGTTTCCCTGTCATCGCTAACTCTACATCTGGATTCCCTTTCACCACACAGCTTGATTCCAGTTTGGCGAACTCACCAGTCTTCCTGCTTCCTTCCGGGGAAGTCTGTAACTGACCCTTCACCTTTTTGTTTAATTCATAAATGTTTCCACTTCCCTTCTCAAATATTTACTTCAACATGGGAGCTGATCGTACTGGTTTGCCACCTTTTGAGATATAACCTCTAGCATCCCATAACGGTAAATATTCAGTCAAAGCACATGAGTATGAAGGGAGACGGGTCATGTACACTCATCGGAGTTTAATCTCATTCGGTACCTTGTTCAGCGCAGAACTAGGGAGTCAAAGGGCTTGTTCCTGTTCTCTACTGTTCCCAGGATCCCAACATCTCCAGCTGACGTGTTCAGATTGTAATATCAATCTATTAATTATCAGCTATCTATTCTCCTCCATTCATCTCGTTCTTCAGCACTGTGTCATATAGGACACGGTGTCTTGCAACACAGGAACCTTCTCTTCCGTCCACCCTATCCCTGACGAGCGGAACATTCCCGGCTGAGCTGTGACGTAAGCAGTGAAGCCAAATTCTCAGGACGTCATCAATGAACCGGATGCTACAATGTAGAACTTGGAGTATTCCTCATGTGAAGCCTGACCTTCCCTCGCATTCCTATTCAAAAACTCTCTCAGTGCTGCGCAGAAAAACGGAGACACACATTTAGCAATGGAAAATTCATGGCATTTGCAGACAAGTATGAAGTTATCATAAGAAATCCCAAAAGAATATTATATTATTTATGAGTTGGATATAACTCGAATAGATTCATGGTCTAGTGCACATTGAAGAACATGTGACAGAATCGGCAAACAGAGCAGATACACGGTGAAGATAACAATTTGGAATTGCTGAGAGGAAATGTATTCAAATAAATGATGCTGGAACATGAAACGTTGTACCTCGGTTGGTCTTACTTCAATCAAATTATTAATTTAATTACTCACTTATTTATATAAATTAATGTACTTACTTAATTTGATTATTTTCATTCAACATTTAAGAGGTTGGTTTGCCAAACCACAGAAAGTTACAGATCACGTGCTGCTCAATTGGCTCTAAGAGGTTGAGTAACGAATAGTCGTCATCATTCATTGGTGCACTGTCCATCTCACAATTATAACATAAACCGACTGCAGGAGACTTGTGTTCTAACAATAGCTCATGGAATACAGAATGTATTTTAAGAGTATTTACAGGGTTCGCGGAACAGCGGGAAAGAATGAGAAAAAAATACTCTCGCTCAGACTGAATCAGAGTCTCAGAGGTACAGGACTGAGACGGCACACCTAACGGTGGAGCCAAGGCAGACAAATGGAAAATGAAACCCACACTCTCACACTGTAGCAGAGACCGACAAACACCGAATGAAACCCACACTCTCACACTGTAACAGAGACAGACAAACACTGAATGAAACCCACACTCTCACACTGTAGCAGAGACTGACAGATACAGAATGAAACCCACACTCTCACACTGTAGCAGAGACCGACAAACACCGAATGAAACCCACACTCTCACACTGTAACAGAGACTGACAGATGCAGAATGAAACCCACACTCTCACACTGTAGCAGAGACTGGCAGATACAGAATGAAACCTACACTCTCACACTGTAGCAGAGAGCGACAGATACCGAACGAAACCTACACTCTCACACTGTAGCACTGTAACCCTCTCTTCATTTTCACCTTGTAGCCAACTGCATGCTCAATCCTTTCCTCTCTCTGGCAGACTGGCCTATGACTCTGTTCTCCCAATTTTTTGTTCTTTTTCTTTCATTCTGCTGTGAATAATCCTTGTTTCTACAACATGGCCTTGCAGCTGTTTCAATGTCGCTTTTGTTTCTTCAATCCTTTAATCGATATTCTGACTCCACCGTGAAACATCGTGTTCAACGTGTTCCGACTGGGAGGAGAAAGGCACGAACTGGGAGATCGACAAAGAATTTAATACATGTGCTGACATTCATTTGCCTGGGCGCGCGCGCGCGCGCGCGTGTGTGTCTGCTAATAATGGTTTTCAATATGGCTTTATGTGATGGTGTGGCACTACTTGTCGGTTTTCCATTTATTTCTGCAGGGCACTGCGAAGGTAACGCCAAGAACACGGGCATTTTTACGTTCGACCATGAAAATAATCGGTTTGGAATCTATAGATGGCCCGAAGTATTTTGTTAAATTATGCCGGTATTCACACCAGGGAGAAACGTGTGGATGGTTGCGCTCGTACCCCACAGGGCAGTGAATGGCAGCCTTATCAGCCCATTGTATTCCTACAGCGAATTGCGCGCCACAGAAGTTCAGCATCTCACTGTTCCTCGGGTGGATTCAACATCGGCTTTGTCCGTTACTTCACCATTTCAAAATCCACAGAACGAGTAGGAAATTTTATACATTTACGTTATAACATATATTAGAGGTACACACTTACATACGTAACTTTAGCAGCTTAATACGCACTTTTTTCCCTGAATCAATTTCTTTCTGAAATCCAACCTGGTGACTCTGTAATATTTTTACTGGTACCTAGTTGCATTTACACTGATGTTGATACAATGCTTTCTATTTTTTTCTCTTTCTCTGGTACAGCAGCGGACAATGTCTGTAATGCCGGGGTCATTGGTTTGCATTTCGCGCCGCATACTTGCCAACATCTGTGTTTGCGACTGACTCCGGTGACAGTGCAAACAGTGAGGGTTTGCGCCAAAAAACAAAACATTAATGTCAATGTATCATATCCAGGAAAAAGTCACCATAGCAAAGTAAGTGAATCATAAGCTACGTCCACATTATACCGGATAATTTTGAAAACGCGGGTTTCGTGTAAAAACGATAGGCGTCCACACCAGGCGTTTTTGAAAGTACCTCCGTCCACATTAAAATGGTTAGTTGGGCGAATCTCCTCCTACTGGGCATGCGCAGGCCACATTTACCGAAATCAAGCGACATGTTTTGGTGTCGAATCTCGTCGTGAAGGATTTGGTGCGCACTGGTGCGACTAGAAAAACTTAAAAGGAAATTGCCAAACGACGGACAGCTGTTGGCTCTCGCGCAGGAGGAGTTAAAAAAATACTGGAGCGTATGGAGGCAACCGACAGGGAGTTCACGGATAGTATGACCCGACTGATGACGAACATTGAAAAACTGACTAACTCTGTTGCAGAGGGATTTGCAGTGATGAGTAATATGATGGCTCACCCCGAGTACTTTTCACCGCCACAATACCAGCATCACAGCCACTACAATAGCAACACATACGGACACACAGACCACCGGGTGGCCCCAATGCACCACTGCACAACATATTCCCCTCTCCCACAGAGAGGTGACGCTGGAAACAGTTCCTACATCCGCTGTGTCTTCACCGATGAAAGGGACGACAGCTACAATGAAATGCAATAAGGCTTGTTACTGGGCAAAAGTGAAATTTGCTGTTACCTCATTTTGTTTGCCTTTACTTTTGCCATGTCTTTCTGTATAATTTTGCTGTATTTAACATGTGCAATAAAACGAGTTACTGGGCAAAGGTGATGTAGTTCTAGCGTTAGCCGTCCCTTGAGGCTACAAGACTGGTGTTGTTTTCAGTTCAATGAAATAAGGCGTATTATTTCCCCATTGGCATTATGGTTCGCTAAAACAGAGAAATAATTGCTAATTAGTAGTAATTATTAGTAGTAAATAGTAGTAATGTACAAGTTGTTTTCATCATTAGCAACCGATTATTCTAAGAAAGAATGTCATTCTGTGCTTCAGCTACATTTAGGACGGAAACATCCAGACGCGGTGGACTCTCAACAACGTGTGATCGGTGAAGGGTTTTACTTTGCAGGCGTAAAAGAAATTTGCTCTCTGGGCTTTGTTATAACTGTTTGAGTTTACTTAGTGGCTATTTACAACTTTTATGATATTTAGAAATTGGGAATATTCCGAAAACAATTGCAAATACTAACAGCCTTGGATTAACAATGCTTGAAGAGAGGGCTATTTGTTACACAGTGATTACAATTGTCGGCATCCCGGGTAAGTGCCTTTCGATTACTTATACGGAAGCAGAGACCTGCAGCCGCTCTCTGCTATTGCTGATGTGATTTTAATCGGTGTTTATTAAAAATCCCTAAAATGCCGTCTCGTTCCTCTCAATCTCCTGCGCCCTGTTAATATTTTAACCTGGTTCATGCAGACTTGTCACTGGAACCGCCTGTAGTCTTCTCATTTGTGACGTGAGACCTCGAATTGTACAGACACAGCACAAACAACCCATGTCCAGCAAAACCTCCCGTCATTAGCGGACCTCATTCCTTCCAACCCTGTCACGTGAGCAGTAGATTAAAGTTTAAACTGGCAGGAAATATCTTTGATATCAACTTGTGAAATTCTGTTCCCTTTTCTGGTTCAGGTTCACGGGAAGTGAGCATCACAGGCAATTCTGATATTATTACCGTCTCTCTAATTTTCCCGATCGGATGATTAACGTAACAATCCGCAGCATTCTTGGGTCTACAGTCACATAAAATCCAGATACAGGCGAATATTTTCCATCCCTAAAGGACATTTGTGAAACAAATGAGGCTTTACAGCAACTCAGTAGTGTCGTGTGCTTCGTCACCGAGGCCGGCTTGCTAGGGAAGGGTGAAAGAGACTCGTCTAAAGACAGGAATTCCAACGGCGCGGTCGTGCGGTAGGATTCCATTTCACCATAAACGATGCGCCGCCACGGCTGTGATCCAGAGACTCTTGTCGCTCCTCAAACACTCGCGCACGCATCTTCCAGCGGCTGAGCGCCGAGTTGCAAATTTACCAATTTCCTCCAAAAATTTCTCTTCCATCTTTCTGAAAGGTAAATCATTTTCCCCTTCTATTTTCCCCTCCCAGCACTGTTCAATTAAAGGACGCTCCATTTTCTACTCTTTGACAATTCCCAAGTTTTTCCAGTCACAAATTCTGATCTATGTTCCTCGGTGTCAGCACTGTTCCCTCGCAGATGCGCGTGTACGCAGCTGCGCCAGAACTGAAATGGGTCACTCTATAAATATTTTTCTGAAATCATTGTTAATATAATTATGAAATACCGTGAAATTAACTGTATTACTGAATATAATCCATAAATGTGCTAAATACTAAACGTACCACATTTACATTGAAACATTTTAGAGCTTCAGCGTATTTGTGTTGTCATTATTTCAGGTTGCAACACTGTCAAAAATGGTCACAATAAAGACAGAAACCACCAACGCCGTTCAGTCAGAACATTTCAGTTTGGCATACTCCCTGTCAGAGGTGACTGCCTGACAGCCTTTATCTGTGTTGTGTTGTGTTTTATCATTGTTTGATATGGATATGACATATAAAAAAAAACATTACAAGTGCCGAGCACTTTTAAGACCGGGTAACAATGTTTTGTTCAGAGAAATGGTTTGTCCCTGAATCAGTAAAATAAAACAAAGGGAAAGTTGCTGGGTTGCGAGATCTTGGTTTCAGAATCTGACCTTGCAATCGAATAATAACTAAACCCTCTCGAAAGAAGTGTAGATGCGCACTTCAATTACACTACCCCTCTCCTTGGAGATACCGCGCTTGGAATTCTGTGAACAGTTTTGGTCGCCCTGTTATAGGAAAGGCAGATGTACGCTAAACGGAATGTAAAGAATATTTACAAAGATGCTGCCGGAACTCCAGGGCTTGAGTTACAGGGAGAGGTTCGGCAGAAGGCATTTTATTCCCTGAGGCAGGCAATTCGCGGACGGCTTAATAGAGATGCATAAAGCTATGATAATGTATAGATACAGTCATTCATCTCCGTGTGGTTGGGTGATCGCGAACAAAAGGGGGTATATTTAAGGTCAGAGGGCAGAAATGTAGTTGGATTCCGAGCGACGTTTTCTCTCATAGAAGTTGCTCTGTGTATTGAACAGCCTGACAAAGGAAATGGGCGATAGAGAGTTATTAACAATATTTAAAATACACCTGGGCAATTTGACAAATGTGAAAGCCTTAGAGAGATGTGATCCAAAAGCGAACGAACGCGATCAGCTCAGATGGCCGTGCCGGTCGGCATGGAGATATGGACCGTAGGGAGCGTTTCTGTGATCTATCATTCTTGGACTCTACTCATCGCTGCTGCATCGGTGAACGTGAGGAGACAAAGCAGCAGGTGCTCCTGTAAAGCGCTTTGTGCTGCGGTCAAACAAACCGCAAAACCACAGGTATTCTTTACTTCCACTGATAATGTCCAGCAGAGATGAACAACGGATTTTACTTCAAGCGAACAGATCATGGCTGTATCTCCACGCAAAATGTGTTTGGTTTTGTTAAATTCTTATTTTTGGTCGTTTTTTGTCTCACTGTAGTTAACCTTGTGGCGATCATCATTCTCAGCCGAGGAAACTGCGGTCTCTCCAAATGCGTCACGCGGTACCTGGTGGCGATGGCTGCGGTGGATCTAATGGTGGTGATTATCGAAGACCTGTTCTACCAGATGGGTCGAGCATACGGATTTAATTACGGAGTCCTGTACAACGCTCTGTTCTGCCTTGTCCACTACGTCCTGTGTCACGTGGCCGTTGACTATTCCGTGTGGTTTACTGTCGCTTTGACTTTCGATCGCTTTGTGGCCATTTGCTCGCCTACTTTTAAAGCAAAATACTGCACCCCCAGAATTGCGGGTATGGTGATGGGCGCACTATCGCTCGGTTTCTTTTTTAAAAACATACCATTTTATTTCATGTATATGGAAAGAATAGCGCTGTTGGTGAGGTGTAATTGGATTTGTTTCGGTAGACCCGTAGTGCCTTTCTCGCCATCGTTTGAGGGGTTTTATTGGGTGGACCGTCTGTTGAATCCGCTACTTCCTTTCTTCCTCATTTTGACCCTCAATGCTCTGACCGTCAGACAGATACTGGCGGCGAGCAGAGTCCGCAGGGGGCTGAAGGGACGGGGAAATTGCGGGAAACAGCGAGATCCGGAGATAGAGAATCGGAGACAATCCATCATTCTGCTCTTCAGCCTGTCGGCGAGTTTCCTTCTCTGTTGGGCGACAACCACTCTGGTCTTCATGCTCATGCGATGCCTCTACACAGACCTGGAAACGTCTATTCGGCTTTTTCAGGCACAGTTTTGGGGTTCTGTGATTCAGAATTTCAGCAGCTGCACGAATACATTTATCTACGGAGTGACCCAGACCAGATTCAGAGAGCAGTTGGTAGTTCTTTTGATCTCCCCACTACTTTTGTTTTGAAACATTTTAGAAGTCTCTACCGCTCGGTCGAAAGGGTCAAGTAATTTTGACATTCCGAAAATAAATCCATACCTGCTCTACAAGCGCATGAATAAATTGAACTTCCTGAAAACGTTGTTGTTCCCAGCAGTTCAGCCTTTCCATTATTTCAGGAAATGAGGTATTGTTATTTATATATAAGTTGTGGGGATAATCAGGTAAGAAGTTGTGAAAGGGAGACATGAATGCAGAATGGTGAAGAAGTTGTGGGGGTGAGTGTGGACAATGACCAGACGTTACAGAAATCGATGTTCATGCCATAATATTGGAGGCTACCCTGACGGAATACAAGGTGTCATTACTCGAACCTGTGTGTCGGCGCCTTGGCAGTAGAGGAGGCCGCGGACGGGCATGTCAGAATGGGAACGGGAAGCAGAATTGAAATGGGAGGCCACCGCTTTTCGGGGCAGGTGCTCGACGAGGGGGAGGGGTCTTCCGACCTAAGTTGCGTCTCACTGATATATAGGAGCTCTCAACAACCGGATACAGTAGATGACCCCAACAGACTCGCAGGTGAAGTGTCGCCTCACCTGGAAGGACTGTTTGGGGCCTGAGGGAGGGGGTGTAAGGGCAGATGTTGCGCTTGTTCCAGTTGCAATGATAAGTGCCAGGAGGAAGATCGGTGGGGAGGGACAAGGGAGTCACACAAGGAGTCATCCCTGCAGAAAGCAGAAATGGTCGGGAGTTGTATGAGGATGGGAAGATGTGCTCGGTGGTGGGATCCCGTTGGAGGTGGAGGAAGTTATGTGTAATTATGTGCAGAATGTGCATTGTGGTGCGGTAAGTGAGGACAAGAGGAACACTCTCCGTGATGGGGCGGCGGGAGGATGGTGTAAGGGCAGATGTGTGTGAAATGGAAGAGATGCGGGTGAGGCAGCGTTCATGTTGGGGGAGAGGAAGCCCCTTTCTTTGAAGAAGGAGGACATCTCAGTTGCTCTGGAATGAAAAGCCTCAGCCTGAGAGCAGATACAGAGGGGACGGAGGAGCTGAAAGAAGGGGTGGCTTTATTTACAAATGACAGGGTGGAAAGAGGTACCGTCCGGACTGCGGTGAGGCAGTAGGTTTATAAAATACACCAGGTTATAGACTGTCTCCGGAGATGGAGGCAATGATGGAGAAAGGGAAGAGAGGAGTCGGAAATGGACCAGGTAAATTTGAGGGCAGGGTGGAAGTTGGAGGCAAAGTTGAATAAATGGACGAGCTCAGCACGAGTGCGGGAAGCAGCAACTATGCAATCGGCGATGTAGCGTTGGATGATTCGGGGAAAGTTGCTGCTGTAGGCCTTGAACAGTCCGGGTGACTTATCCAACTTCATGCTTTCCAAAAGCTCCATCACATCACCTTCCTTAATAGTTACATGCTCAGGCTTTTCAGTTCGCTGTAGCTTATCCCTACAATCGACAAGATCCTTTCTCCGTAGTGAATACTGAAGCAAAGTACTCATTAAGTACCTCCGCTATCTCCCCTGGTTCTATACACTCTTTTCCACGGTCACACTTGATTGGTCCTATTCTCTCATTTCTTATGCTCTTTCTCTTCACCTACTTGTAGAATGCCTTGTGGTTTTCCTTAATCCTGTCCATCAAGGCCTTCTCATGGCCCCTTCCAGCTCTCCTAATTTCTTTCTTGAGCTCCTTCCTGCTAACGTTATAAACTTCCAGCTCTCTATCATTACCTAGCTTTTTGAAACTTTCGTAAGCTCTTCCTTTCTTCTTGACTGGATTTATTACATCCTTTGTACACTTCTTCGGCTTCTCTGCTCCAGGACGAGTAATAACAGCTTTTCCAGTCTAACCTGCGTCTGAGGTCCCTTACCGGTGGAAATATTCCCAGGAATATTCTCGGCTACATGACGGAGACGTCCACATCCATCCTAAATTGCCGGAACCAGAATTGGGAGCCACAGTCCAGCTGTGCCCAGCCCTGCTCCAACATCTTCCTGCTTCTGCCTCTGGGCTTCGAGGTGCCTGATGTCCCTCACTCCCCACTCTCTTAACGAAGTAGTGAAGCTGTCCAACTCATCACAAGCACATCGTTTCTCGGAGTGAGCAATATCTACAGAAGGCGCCTCCTCAAGAAAGTGACGTCATCATCAAAGGTCCCGTCACTCAGGTCATTCCGTCTGTCACAGCTGCAGTCAGACAGGACCCGTATGCGTGTCACGTGCTTTTGCCGTCATGCGGTAACCCTGCATTGCATTACAGAATAACACAGCTGTAAATTACAATAACTACGGTCTGTACAGAAATAAATTAAATATATGGTGCAGAACGAAAGAGAAAAATACAGAGGAAGATTTCATCAGCGGATCGATCTCCATTCTCAAATCTGATTGCGGATGGAAGAAGCTGCTCCTGAGTGTGTGTGGTCGGGTCCCTGTGCCCTCTGGGCGAGCGAGGGGAGTGGGGTGAACTCTTTACTGATGGATACAGCATTTTGAGGCATCGCCTTTTAAAGATGTCTTGGGTGCTTGGGAGGCTGGCGCCTATGATGCAGCCTTGCGAGAAAACATTTTCAGCAGACTGATCTGATCCTGTGCAGCGACCCCTCCATGGCGGACGGTGATGCTTTCAGTCAGAATGCTCTCCACGGTACATCTGTCGAAATGTGCGAGAGTCCTCCATGACAGACCGATTCCTCTCAATCTCTAAATGAACTATCGCCGCAGTCGTGCTCTCTTTGAGACTGCATCAATATATTGGGCCCGGGATGGATCCTCAAAGAGGTTAACGCCAATGAAATCGAAACTGCTCACTCCTTCCACTTCCGGTCCGTCAACGAGAGGACTGTTGAATGGCCCCTCGACCTGGCCTTGCTGGACACAGAGGCTGGGGCGGGGGGAGATCTGGCAGAACCTGATGGAGTTATGAGAGGCCTAGAAGGTGAATTGTTGTGGCCAAGCGTTCCGGATAAATTTCAGGTGCAGCAGTCAGATTAATTCAGGCCGATTCAGAGAATTGTTTCAGACTGAAGGACTTTATTGCATGATATCATGTAGAGCCTCCTTCCACCTAAAAGCGGTGCTCAGGGGCTCTGCTTATCTTGCAGACCCGATTCATTATGCACACACAGCGTAGGTGACTAAAAACACTGAAGAATAACATTGCTTGACTGTGAATTTAGTACTAGATTTTAACAAACAACGTGACTTTGAACTTCGGACTAATTTTCAACAAACAAGAGCATGACGTCAATATGGCGCCATAGCATTCTTGTTTACACTTTAGCAAGGACTGGATTCTAAGACTTGCAACTCAGAGCCCAGATAAATTTTAAGAGCATTCATAAGCGATTAGGTTAACCCCTGCGTATCCAAAGAGTCTTAAGTTCTTCCACAGCAAGGTAGAACAAGTGGGCGATGGTCTGTATTAAACGCGAGAGGAGAGTAGCTTAGAAGAGACGCGCGGGACAAGTTTGTGATTTTTTCACAAATAATGCTGGGTACCTGGAAAATCTGTCAAGTGTGGCAGTCGGTAATACGTTGTTGTTTACGACGTTGTTGGCGTAACACATGCACACGCAGTGAATGAATGGAGATGGGTCATGTACAGTCAACAGAGTTTAGTCTCATTCGGTATCGTGTTCAGCGCAGGAGTAGTGAGTCATAGGGCTTGTTCCTGTTCTCTGCTGTGCCATGATCCCAACATGTCCAGGTGATGTGTTCCCATTGTAATATCAGTCTGTTCATCAACTTCTGTCCATTCAACCCCCATTCATCTCGTTCTTCTGCACTGATGGTTGTAATATAGGACACTGTATCCTGCAACACTGGAGCAACTCTTCCGCGTATCATGTCCCTGACGGGGGGACATTCCCGGCTGTGCAGTGACGTAATCAGTGACGCCAAATTCTCAGGATTCTTCCATCAACCGCGTGCTGCAGTGTGTAGCTTTGGATGATTCCAAATGTGAAACTTGAGCTTCCCTCGCATCCCCACTCATAAACGCTTTCAGTGCTGCACGGAACAAGGCTGACACAATTTTATCAATGAAAAATGCATGGAATATTGCAGAGCAGTCTGAGGCCGTAATAAGAAGATCGAAATGAATATTATATTATTTGTGAGTGGGAAATAACTCTAGTTAATTCACGGTCCGGTGAACTTTGAGGAATATGTGACAGAACCGGCAAATATAAGAGTGCGGAAGACACGGTGAAGGGCGCAATTTAGAACTGTGAGAGAAATGCTGCTCGAACATGAAACTCGCTCCCTCTGGGTGGACTTTATTTCAAGCAATTTATGAATTTAGTTATGCACCTAATTAAATTTATTAAAATATTTATTTTCCTTATCTACATACAACATTTCAAAGATTGTCCTGCCAAACCATTGAAATTTACAGACCAGGTGCTGTTCGTTTGGCTCCCTGTGGTTTAGCAACGAATCGCGTGTAGAATGATGCCGGGCCGAACGGTCATATGACTCTATTATACAGGATGTACTGCTTCATACAATAGTCATAATTAATTAAAGCGCTGTCTCTCTCACAATTTTAACATAAACCAACTGCAAGAGATTCTTCTTCCAAAAATAGCTCAGGGAATACAGAATCTATTTTAGGTATATTTACTAGATTTGAGGAACAGCGGAAAAAAGGAGGATTATACACCCGCTCACACTAAATCAGAGGCTCACAGGTAGAGAGCTGATATGCAATGCTCGAGAAGAGACAGACAGATAAAGACTGAGCCCCAAAATCTCACACTGCAGCAGACACTGACAGATGCAGAATGAAACCCACAATCTCACACTGTAGCAGAGACTGTCAGATACAGAATGAAACCCACACTCTCATACTGTAGCAGAGACTGACAGATACAGAATGAAACCCACACTCTCACACTGTAGCAGAGATTGACGGATGCAGAATGAAACCCACAATCTCACACTGTAACAGAGACTGACAGATACAGAATGAAACCCACACCCTCACACTGTAGCAGAGACTGACAGATACAGAATGAAACCCACACTCTCACACTGTAGCAGAGATTGACAGATGCAGAATTAAACCCACAATCTCACACTGTAACAGAGACTGACAGATACAGAATGAAACCCACACTCTCAATCTGTACCAGGGTCTGATATCTACAAAATGCAGCGGAGACAGTTTGGTATAAAATGAACCACCCTTCAACACTACACCGGCGACAATCAAGCAGAGATTTAAACCAACACTCTCATATTATCCGACTGAATGTCTCCCGTTGGTTGCATGTCTCTACACTTCTGTCGTTCTTTCTCACTAGTTCTTTATTTCATGTGAAATGCATATAAACTCTGTCTTCATTTTCAGCTTGCAGCCTACTGCATAGATAGATAGATAGATAGATAGATAGATAGATAGATAGATACTTTATTCATCCCCATGGGGAAATTCAACTTTTTTTTTCCAATGTCGCATACACTTGTTGTATCAAAACTAATTACATACAATACTTAACTCAGTAAAAAAAAATATGATATGCATCTAAATCACCGTCTCAAAAAGCATTAATAATAGCTTTTAAAAAGTTCTTAAGTCCTGGCGGTAGAATTGTAAAGCCTAATAGCATTGGGGAGTATTGACCTCTTCATCCTGTCTGAGGAGCATTGCATCGACAGTAACCTGTCGCTGAAACTGCTTCTCTGTCTCTGGATGGTGCTATGTAGAGGATGTTCAGAGTTTTCCATAATTGACTGTAGCCTACTCAGCGCCCTTCGCTGAGCTACCGATGTTAAACTCTCCAGTACTTTGCCCACGACAGAGCCCGCCTTCCTTACCAGCTTATTAAGACGTGAGGCGTCCCTCTTCTTAATGCTTCCTCCCCAACACGCCACCACAAAGAAGAGGGCGCTCTCCACAACTGACCTATAGAACATCTTCAGCATCTCACTGCAGACATTGAATGACGCCAACCTTCTAAGGAAGTACAGTCGACTCTGTGCCTTCCTGCACAAGGCATCTGTGTTGGCAGTCCTGCATTTATTTCTACAAGGGCACCTACGAGGGAATGACAAGGACAAGTTTATTATTTATGTTAAAGCAGCAGATGAAGACCTCTGTGTACCGAGTGGAATCTATACTCGGCAGAGAATATTCTGTTCAATGATGCCGGTATTTACACCAGAGACAAACGTGTTGATGATTGCGCTCGGAACCCACAGGGCAGTGAATGGTCTTATCCGCCCATTATATTCCAACCGCTAATTGAACGCCACAGTAGTTCAGCTTCTAACTGTTCCTCAGGTAGATTCAACCGAAAAGACAGTTTAAGAGATGGGGGCGGGTGTACATGGACAGATTTGGACTTCAAGATAACGGAAATAATCATAATCATGGAGACGCTGATCACAATGACGAGAACATCGATGTCCTCCAGGTTAGATGGAGAACTGGACAGAGTGTCTCTGCACACAGCGGGTATGTTTTATATCTGATGGCACATAATGGGACGGGGTGGGGTGGGTTTGGTGTCTGATGGGGAACTGGACAGAGTGTCTCTGCACACAGCGGGTATGTTTTATATCTGATGGCATATAGTGGGACGGGGTGGGGAGGGTTTGGTGTCTGATGGGGAACTGGACAGGGTGTCTCTGTACACAGCGGGTATGTTTTATATCTGATGACACATAGTGGGATGGGGTGGGGTGGGTTTGGTGTCTGATGGGGAACTGGACAGAGTGTCTCTGCACACAGCGGGTATGTTTTATATCTGATCCTACATCGTGGGACGGGTTGGGTGGGTTTGGTGTCTGATGGGGAACCGGACAGGGTGTCTCTGTACACAGCGGGTATGTTTTATATCTGATGGCACATACTGGGACGGGGTGGGGTGGGTTTGCTGCCTGATAGGGAACTGGACAGGGTGCCTCTGTACACAGCGGGTATGTTTTATATCTGATGGCACATAGTGGGACGGGGAGGGTAGGGTTTGGTGTCTGATGGGGAACTGGACAGGGTGTCTCTGTACACAGCGGGTATGTTTTATATCTGATCCTACATCGTGGGACGGGTTGGGGTGGGTTTGGTGTCTGATGGGGAACCGGACAGGGTGTCTCTGTACACAGCGGGTATGTTTTATATCTGATCCTACATCGCGGGACGGGTTGGGGTGGGTTTGGTGTCTGATGGGGAACCGGACAGGGTGTCTCTGTACACAGCGGGTATGTTTTATACCTGATGGCACATAATGGGACGGGGTGGGGTGGGTTTGGTGTCTGATGGGGAACTGGACAGGGTGTCTCTGTACACAGCGGGTGTGTTTTATATCTGATGACACATGGTGGGACGGGGTGGGGTGGGTTTGGTGTCTGATGGGGAACTGGACAGGGTGTCTTTGTAAACAGCGGGTATGATTTATATCTGATGACACATGCAGGGATGGGGTGGGGTGGGTTTGGTGTCTGATGGGGAACTGGACAGGGTGTCTCTGTACACAGCGGGTGTGTTTTATATCTGATGACACATGGTGGGATGGGGTGGGATGGGTTTGGTGTCTGATGGGGAACTGGTCAGGGTGTCTCTGTACACAGCGGGTATGATTTATATCTGATGACACATGGTGGGTTTGGTGTCTGATGGGGAACTGGACAGGGTGTCTTTGTACACAGCGGTTATGTTTTATATGTGATGCCACATGCTGGGACGGGGTGGGGTGGGTTTGGTGTCTGATGGGGAACTGGACAGGGTGTCTCTGTACACAGCGGGTATGTTTTATATCTGATGCCACACAGTGGGATGGGGTGGGGTGGGTTAGGTGTCTGATGGAGAACTGGACAGGGTGTCTCTGTACACAGCGGGTATGTTTTATATCTGATTACACATGGTCGGATGGGGTGGGGTGGGTTTGGTGTCTGATGGGGAACTGGACAGGGTGTCTCTGTACACAGCGAGTATGTTTTATATCTGATGACACATGGTGGGATGGGGTGGGGTGGGTTTGGTGTCTGATGGGGAACTGGACAGGGTGCCTCTGTACACAGCGGGTATGTTTTATATCTGATGACACATGGTGGGATGGGGTGGGGTGGGTTTGGTGTCTGATGGGGAACTGGACAGGGTGCCTCTGTACACAGTGGGTATGTTTTATATCTGATGGCACATAGTGGGACGGGGTGGGGTGGGTTTGGTGCCTGATGGGGAACTGGACAGGGTGTCTCTGTACACAGCGGGTATGTTTTATATCTGATGCCACACGGTGGGATGGGTTGGGGTGGGTTTGGTGTCTGATGGGGAACTGGACAGGGTGTCTCTGTACACAGCGGGTATGTTTTATATCTGATGACACATGGTGGGATGGGGTGGGGTGGGTTTGGTGTCTGATAGGGAACTGGACAGGGTGTCTCTGTACACAGCGGGTATGTTTTATATCTGATGACACATGGTGGGATGGGGTGGGGTGGGTTTGGTGTCTAATGGGGAACTGGACAGGGTGCCTCTGTACACAGCGGGTATGTTTTATATCTGATGGCACATAGTGGGACGGGGTGGGGTGGGTTTGGTGTCTGATGGGGAACTGGACAGGGTGTCTCTGTACACAGCGGGTATGTTTTATATCTGATGCCACACAGTGGGATGGGGTGGGGTGGGATTGGTGCCTGATGGGGAACTGGACAGGGTGTCTCTGTACACAGCGGGTATGTTTTATATCTGATGCCACACGGTGGGATGGGGTGGGGTGGGTTTGGTGTCTGATGGGGAACTGGACAGGGTGTCTCTGTACACAGCGGGTATGTTTTATATCTGATGGCACATGGTGGGACGGGGTGCGGTGTGTTTGGTGTCTGATGGGGAACTGGACAGGGTGTCTCTGTACACAGCGGGTATGTTTTATATCTGATGGCACACAGGTGGGACGGGGTGGGGTGGGTTTGGTGTCTGTGCGGACAAAGTGGGGCTGCTGTGTAAGAATAAAATTAACGTCTGCAGGCGAAGTCTGGGAGGGTTTTCATGTGTGCCTGGATCCAGAGCACACCGAAGGGAAACGGGATCTATTTGTAGATGAACCACCTGGCGTGACAGTGAAAATTGCCGAAAATGCTGGAAACATCGATTCCGGGATGCTTGTGGAAAGAGAATCATAATTAAAGTTTCAGGTTGGAAAATGTGAGCCGGCGTGACCGCTGTTATTTCAACTGTGGAAAGTTGTAAATGAAGCCGCTCACTGCTCATTTACTGGTCTCATTGCACATTTTGGTCGAATTACAGAGGGATCTGACTGAGGTAATGCCAGTGATTCTGACGTGTTCCTGCTCCATGCCAACAGTATTTGCACCTGAGACACCGCCGGTGATGTAATTTGTTTGTTCAATAACAACGCTCAAAGGTGGGACCTTGTCACTGGAGATCGATCCCCTGAATAAATCAGAGCCTGTTGCAGTACGTCAGCCCAGAGTGGCTTGTCGAGCTGTGGAATTCAGAGCAATCGCGTTCACTGCGTCACTCAAATGGGATATCCAGTAATCTGGCGGATAGAAGACATTTACTACCCTGTTATTTCAGCCGTTGGGATTCCCGGTAAGCCGCTGTCAAACCTGCAACCGGCGGAATCTGAGAGTTAATTCCGATGTTCCGAAGTATTTCTCTCGCTACTTGATTCCACAGCCACCTGCCCAGTCCCCGCATTTCAGTCATGGGCGGAAGGCGCTGACAATATTAATCCCATTGCTTTCGTAGCAGACAGCGCTCCATATTGGAGCCGAGATGCTGCCTTTGACTGAAATCCTCACCGCTGCCTCGATATCATGGAATAATTGTGAATGGAAATGTCTGCACAGGAGGACACCGGGCTACACAGCATCCGTGGGAACGAGCCAACCTTCTGTTCTGTCCGTATGAATCGACTGTGAATTGCCTGACTGAGTGACGGAACGACGCGAATGGGACTCTGCAGATGTGGATTTCATTTCATTCCTCTGCCGGTCAGAGCCAGTGATATTTACTGCGGACAAGGGGGCATTAAGACAGCTGTCAATTTAACCCATTTACAGAACTGGCGGAAAGTTCTCCGTCATGCCGATATTGCGCACTCTCAGTGGCTTCATATGTCCGGATTCCACCATTTGTAGCAGGGGGGAAAAAATACAAGATCAAGTCTAATACTATTAAAATTTTGCTGTATTGCCTGACAAGTCAGTAATTTCTCTGCTTCTTTCCTTCCCTCTTGCAGTGAACCTGGTGGCGATTGTTATCCTGTCCCGGGGAAAGTGCGGTCTCTCCAAATGCATCACTCGCTACCTGCTGGAAATGGCAGCGGCCGATCTCCTGGTCGTTATCTCTGACCCTCTGCTGAAGTGGACTGTTCTCATATACTTTAGGTCTTCCTTCCTCCATCGAACTCCCGTTTGCAGGGTTGTTCGTTGCCTGCTCATAGCAAGCACCGGGGTCTCTGTCTGGCTGACAGTCGCGTTCACCTGTGACAGATTTGTGGCCATTTGTTGTGAAAAGCTGAAAACAAAATATTGCACCGAAGGGACGGCGGCTGTGGTTATCGGGACAGTGAGTGTTCTGGGCTGCTTAGAAAGTGTCACTTTCTACTTTACTTTGGATCCTTGGTTAATAAGTAATGGCGTTTTCTATGGTTGTGTGACCAAAGAGAGTTTCTATACGTCTCCCTCGTGGGCCGCATTTGAGATGATTCATCGTATTTTCCTGCCTTGTCTCCCGTTTGTTCTGATTTTATTGTTCAATGCTCTGACAGTTAGACGGATTTTTTCCGCCAATAAAGTCCGGATGGGTTTCCGGGGCCGCAGTATCGGAAAGAATGACAAGGACCCGGAGATGGAGAACCGAAGGAAATCGGTCGTTTTACTATTCAGTATAACCGGTAGTTTTATATTTCTGTGGTTAACACGGGTAGTATTTGATATTTACATACGGATTGCAAACATCCCTCGTTACTCGGCCACGGATCCGATTTATATCGCAGACTCCACGGCGACGATGCTGCAGATCCTCAGCTCCTGCACCAACACATGTATTTACGCCGTGACTCAGAGCAAGTTCAGAGAGGAGCTGAAGAACGCGGTGAAATACCCGCTGGAACTGTTAACCAAATACGTTAAATCCTAGAGCGACTTGTTTCTTTCTGAGGGAGATTTCACTCAAACACCATGTTTCCTCCATAATCTATCCACTTGCCGATATGTAGAACCACGGGTAACAACGGAGCGTTCTGAAATACGCATATTTTTGTGATGATATATTTCACTCGCTGTTTACCCCGTACAGGTGAAATGTGTCCTTCATCGAATATGGAATGTGTAGCGGTCACCTCAGCTGTAATTCACCCCGATGGAGGGTCTATATAGTCAGGTCCCTCCTGTTTTATTGTAATAAACTCCATTACATCTGACAGCGTTTTACTCTGTGTTGGTCCAGTTAGGAAGAATCCTCTCCCTTTTCTCCATTCTCTCCGTTGTTTCTGATTCATCATTTTCAGTGACGCTCACGGAGTTTTACTCCCAATATCCCTCACGTTGTCCTCGCTCACTCCTTCCCCCACGCCGGTGAGGGGAACGTGATCAGACTGAAACATAGCGGAGGTGTGTGTGTGTGTGTGTGTGTGTGTGTGTGTGTGTGTGTGTGTGTGTGTGTGTGTGTGTGTGTGTGTGTGTGTGTGTGTGTGTGTGTGTGTGTGTGTGTGTGTGTGTGTGTGTATGTGTGTGTGTGTGTGTGTTTCTTTACTTTTTCAACTCCTTTTCCATCTCCGGACTGCTCCGCTTTGTCCTTTCATATCTGCCTCTTTATCTCCGTTCACATCCTGAGGTCCCGTGAAAATCTGTTTCCTCTGTTCGCTGTTTCTCTCCGTCCACACGTCCGGTCCCGATCTGAACAAAATCTAATATCATCGTGGACTAGTGAGTTTCACCGTGAGGGAAACATGATCGGACTGGAACAGAGTGTGTGTGCGTTATTTTCCTTCTTTGTCAACCCCATCTCCATCTCCGACCAGCTCCCTCGTTGTCCCCGCATCTCTCCGGCTTTATCTCTGTTCAGATCCCGAGGCCCCGTCACAGTCTCTTTCTTTCCCTCTGTTCTCTGTTTCTGTCTGACCACACTTTCCGTCCGGTCGCGTACTGAGCAGAGGGAATCTCATTGCAGGAACATATATTTATATTGATCATCAATGTACGCTGAAATTTAATCAACTTCCAGAGCTACGGGAAAAAGTTATTTGTTTATTTTTTTTCTCTCTCCAATTAACTAAGCTCTACCTGGAAGTTGTATCGATGTATGAAAAATAAATGAATGATACTGGAAATACGAATTAAAATTACTTTGAAAGATGTTGTACCGCTTTCTTTGGAACGATACTGACTCTTTCGCATTTCCACTTCCGTCTCACTGATGTCTGTCCTGCCACCGATCAGTGTTATACAACACCGGTGATTCTCCTCGCCCGGTGCTGCCGGAAGTAACAGTCGACACGACAGACATCTTTTCGAGCGCTGAATAGATTTATGCACCTCGCACCAGTTAATACTAACTCAATGTTTTATCATAAATAATGTTTCCAGTGATACGTAAGGATTGTGTCCCATCTCCGGCCACCGTGAACACCAAAGCAGCATGAATCCCAAGCGACGTCATTCTAGCCTTGTCCAATTTAACTCCCAATCAGATTGAGTAGCTTAAAGACTAGAACATAAATGCTTGGCAAGATTAAATGACAAGAGCTTCGCATTCCGGAGTTGGTAATGACCCGGGGTTAATTTTGCCTCGTGAAGGCAGCGCAGTTTCCAATGTTGTTGACTGTTGTCCAAGTCTAATCGCAAACTGGAGAACATCTGCAGACGCTGGAAATCAAAGTAATACCCACACAATCCTAAGGAGCTCAGCAAGCCGGGCAGAATCTATGCAAAAGAGTAAACAGTCAATGTTCCGGGCCGACACACTTCATCAGGGAGATCCCATTTAATAGGATCGGACGTTTCTACCATAATTATATGTATAAGATGATGAGCGGCATTGATCGTGTGGATAACCCGAGGCTTTTTTTCCCAGCGACAAAATGGCCAATACGCGGGGTATACTTTTAAGGTGCTTGGAAATAGGTACCGAGGGAATGTCAGAGTTCAGTTTTCACACAGAGAGTGTTGGGTGCGTGGAAAACACTGCCGGAGGTGGTGATGGAAGCTAATACAATAGGGTCTTTAAAAGCCTCTTAGATAGGTACATGGAACTTTGAAAAGTAGAGGTTTATACCCTAGGGAAATACAAGCAGTTCCTAGATCAGGTCACATAGTGGGCACAACATTGCTGGCCGAATGGCCTGTAATGGGCTGTAGGTTTCTGTGTTCTATGTTTTTTAATTGTAGTGTCGGCGACAGATGTCAGACACCCAGGCATGCCTCTTACAACTGCTGGTAATTGTGCAGAGCACTATACAATGGGTTGTCAGCGGCGCCTTGTCGTTCGGTTAAATTGCTATTAGTAAATCCCTGACATGCTGTCTTGCTAATCGCCCTTCAGTATTGCAAAAAAAAAGTCACTCATTATAACGACCTGGTTTCGGAACTGGTAACATAAGGGATTTACAAGGACTGCAGACTGGTACAAGCCCTTCCTGATCGAAAAGTGCTTTATGACAGGATTCATGCCTTCCATTGCCTCCAGTGACAAATCATGTAGCCGTATAGAGGGTAGAATTGCATAGGTCTTCGTGTGGTGGGGCGGAATGTACAAGTCCCTCGTGATGATTGTTTATCGCCCACCGAGAGGGAGGTGCCTGCGAAAGCAACAAGACTACGACATACTCAGGCAAAGCGGGGGGAGCAAACAGCAAACAATCTTTGTTTTAATGATGAAGAAGGAAACGTTACACAACCAGCCTGAGCGGAATGAAGTTGTCGAGTAGCGTTAGTATTAGGCACTGTGTGTGGTTTAACTCCTGTAAAGTCTGAAGCACGGGTCCGAGTAGTTCAGGAGTTGCAGGGGGTTTGATGGCTGTGGTGACATGAGGGGTTAGGTTTGGCAGTTTAAATCGCTCATTCAGATATTCACTCAAAAACTCTTCTGTCACTTTGTCCTTTGGACCATAATAGATGTGTTCAGTTACAGAAAGAGTTTCTGCTCTGTTAGTCATGGAAAGGAGCTTCTGGTGATCGCTCGGCTGAGATGTTTCAGTGTATCGGGCGGTGCGATGGAAATGCATCAGAGGTCGGCCTGTCAGGATAAGCTGTCGTTGGTTGACATCTTAGTCCAGGTGTATTTCCAATTCTGTGTACGGCAGCGCAGAGTTGCTCTGCAAGTCTATTCTATCATGTGTCAGGGAAACGGGAAATGAAGTCAGATATATTGTCTCCTGATATTTGCCTGCACCTGGTTCCCTCTCCAAAATCACTATGCTGACGGATTGTCCCACACGGGCAGACGAACATGGTCCCCTTTAACCACGTCCCCATGGTAACGGAATATCCATCATTATCGTTTCCCCCTCTATTCCTCTGGGGAATTCAAACGCGCTTTGTACTTCAGGCCAAGTGGGTTCCGCACACCACTTTTCAGAACATCTCAACATTTCCAGGCAAGGAGTTATACATTTCACAAATTTGTCCCATAGCCCGAACTTCAGATGGGGTCTATAGCCCAGTTATCGAGGTGGTGCCATTCATAAATTTCTTTTTTGGATGTTATGTAACAGGATCGAGTTCTGAATTCGCTTATTTTTATTTCTCCCCGTTTCCTGTTCCGGTACGCGAATTATTGACGTGTCCTTTTTTTTTTTGAGACCCCTCGACGGTTCAGAAGCGACCCTAAAAATGGGCTCATCTTTTCTTGCATAGTACTTTGTCTTGCCGTTTGTCCCCTCCTGTCCCTCCGCTTCGGTCGCCTGAGCGTTATCAGGCGGGGTCGGGGTGTTTGATTTTGTCGTATAGCTTCTTTTGACATGAAAACTTTGTCCAGACGTGATCCGGGCCTGGGCTCAGGCTGTCTAGGTGAGGATAGACGCCTCCCCTTTCTTTTGTTTGGACAGTCGGTCTATTATTTTTGCTGTTTCGTAGGATGGTGTCCTTTGCTACTTCCAGCACTTATTCAACTCGTCAAGTTTACTGTCATTTAACTACACACACGCACACCGACAAAAGAGACAACGTTTCTCCGACCCAGGGTGTAAAGCACAGCAGCGCACACAGAACATACACAACACACAAACACTTATCAAAGCAAGGACAACATCCTCCGATGAGCCAGGCACCAATAAACAAATTAAAATGCATAAATAATAACACCATATTATATAATTATAATCCAACGTAGGATCTCCGTCTCTGCTAGCAGCTTCCTGTTTAAAATGTTTGATTGTCTTTAACTAAATAGACCCCCAGAGGGCCACCATCCTTTTGTCCAACCAACAAGCCACTGGTAAAAGGAATACATATCTATGATATCCTCTTTCCAACCAGACCCCATCAGCAGGGAAACACCAGCGGATCTCCCAGGGATTCCTTTACTCGTTCAACCTTCTTCGGGTGCTTCGTTCTCGTTTTCTTCTTTACCTTCACAGAGAAAACTCACCCCGCATTTCCCTCATCAACTTTACAACCATTACTTACGATCTTCCTTCAATCTACTTACCTGGTTTTGATCCTCATCCTTACAGGGAACTCTCTCCCCCCGCATTTCTGATCAGCTTTACTGTCACTACTTCCCATCCGCCTTCAATCTACGTACCTGGTCCTGCAAAGGAAAACCTGTCACTCGCAGGCAGAAGCTAAACGAAGTTCCGGTACATTCGTCTCTTCAAGTCATATCTATATCTATTGGTTTATTTACTAATTGGAGAACATCTTGGGTGGAACTAGGATCCGGATCCGAGTGGCGAACTCGAAATTGCCTCTGCGACTCTCAGTTACTCCATCGTTCCACCACGTTTTGTCGGGATCCTGCTGGACTACAGCAATTTGTCAGAGATATTTCAAAATGAAATTCGGCACCAGATTTCAATTGGAGAATCTTTTATTTTAGCAAGATATCACGGAGAGTCCACATGTGTGGAATTTTGAGATACAAATAAAAGGCTTGCCTTTAAATCTAGTAGCAGGGAAGTGTGCGAAACCGTAGAACAATAGAATTTGGTCATAGAGTTGTTTTCTTGATTTGTGGTACATCCTTTTCCACCCATCTGACTTGTGCAGCCGCCTTATCGTTTCAAGGGGTATTGCTGAGAAGAAGATATTCTTAACGTTAAACGCAGAAGTCTGCAATTTCACAGACTAAAGCAACATCAGGTAAAACATCAGGATAATGAACGATACAAAGTCCTGCACCGCTTGATTGAAAGAAAATGCAGGAAGCGAAAGAGAATTGGATGAATGAACAGTGCGGTGAAATTGAGCAGTATGAACGAAGTCATGATTATAGAGGCCTTCATCAACAGGCAAAGGATATGAGGAAATTAAGGAGGACTGTGCCATCAGCTGGGTGTATGGAAGACGGTCGGGGGTAATCCATGCCATGATAAAGAAGAGATCACGGACAGATGAGTGGAGTACATCTCGGAATTATTTGAAGATTGAGGATTTACCATAATTAAATCAACCGACTAATCAGGATAAGAACAATTGATGTCAGAGATGGAAAGTGCGATTTGGAGTCTAAAAGTCAGAAAGGCGGCCGGTGAAGATAAGATTTTCATTCAGGTTCTGAAATCACATGGCCCGAAGGGAAAAATGAACCTTCCAGCGATACTAAACAACAGTTATATGAGAGGAAATCTTCCGAAGGACTTTCTCAATTCGGTACTTATCGCCCTACCAAAAAAAAATGCCATGGACGATAAAAGGTAACGAAGACAGGACGATAAGCATAATGTCCGAAGGTTGCGCTGGCTTGCCTGGTTTGATCAACCTCTGTGGAGAATGGATTTTTCGGGAATGCGACTATCAGGAGACAGGTATTCCAATCGGAAGCCGGAAGGTGGGAAACATCAGGTATGGGGACGACACCGCGTTGTTAGCTGACAGAACTGGAAATTATGCTAAATAAAGTGAATGAGAAAGGCCTTGAATACGAACTAAAAATCAACCGTAAGAAAAAAAAATCGATCGTGGGAAACAAAACAAACACTAAAGACCCATTCATGATAGTATCATTACATGTGGATCCGCTTCCTCGAGTGTTACGTGTGGTCAGTGCTAAGGTAAGGATCAGAAACATGGACCCCGAAAAAGGATGACATGAAACGAATTAATGCTTTCGAAATGTGCTGCTGTTGACGAATGTTGAGGATCAGCTAGTAGAGAAAATTTCAAATGAAAGGGATTTGTCCGAAGTTGGTAGACCACGGATATTGCTGGAGAAGATCATGAAGGTAAAAGTTGCTTATTGTGGACGCGTTAAGCGGAGAGATAACATCTTGTCGGACTTGCTATGAGGAAAGGTGGAGGGAAAGAAAGGAAGAGGAAGGCAAAGAACAACATGGCTGGATAACATCAAGGTTTGGATCAAGCTGGACAAGACTAGGGATGCTGTGGACAAGTGTCGGGACAGAGCGACATGCGGGAAATCGTCCGCCAACTGGAAGTTCCATATGTGACCTAACGACGAAGACGAAACAACATACAGCACTGTAAATGGTATATTCAGAAATGTCGCCCACAAGGAGGGAGGTTGGAGACCAGAGAGAGGGAGGTGGCGAAGAAGATTACGAGGGAGGGAGAACGCCGATGCGGGTTGGAAGGCCCTGCAGTCCCAGAATGCTATGCGTGACGGAAAGCCCACTGGACCCTCACGGTGCATTTTTCTCGGTTTTGACTCACTCTTCCCCGCACACCCTCATCCAAGACATACCACGTCCGCACACTCTTTCTGCTCAGGCCCTGTCTCTTTCTCGCCCCAGTGTCTCTCCGTATATCTCGGTCTCCCACAGGCTCCGATCTCATCAGCCATTCGAAATCTCTCTCATCACCCCGCCTCTCTCTCCACACATAGTCCCCCTCTCCTGTCTCTGTTCTCCACTATCCCCTCCAGTCCCCCTCTCTCTCTCTCTCTCTCTCTCTCTCTCTCTCTCTCTCTCTCTCTCTCTCTCTCTCTCTCTCTCTCTCTCTCTCTCTCTCTCTCTCTCTCTCTCTCTCTCTCTCTCTCTCTCTCTCTCTCTCTCTCTCTCTCTCTCTCTCTCTCTCTCCACATTGCTCTCTCTTACCTCACTCCCAGATTCTTCCCATCTCCATTCTTTCTAGCCCCAAGTCTCCCTCTCTCCACACTCGGCTTCTACTTCACCTTGATCACTGAAATGCAGTGAGGCATCAATGGCTCAAAAACATTGAAATAAAACATTTGCCTCGCACCCTCCGTCACAATATCTCAAAACACAAACACTAAAAGCGACACAGACAAACTGCGAGAGGAACTCGGCAGTTCAGGCAGCGACTACGGGAATGAATAAACAGCCGAAGTGTCGGGCCGAGACCCTTCTCCAGGACTAGAAACGAAGTGGTGAAACGCCAGAATAAAAAGGTAACGGAGGAGGAGAAGGATAGCTGGAAGGTGATAGGTCAAGTCTGCTGGACAGGAAAACTGAAGGGATGGAAAGGAAGGAATTGGATTGGACTGGAGAGTGGCCAATAGGAGAAAGAGAAGCAGGAGCGGACGGACAAGGAGGTGATAGGCAGGTGAGAATAGTTAAAAGGCCAGACTGGGGAATAGAACAAAAGGGGAAGGGTGATCATTCCTTCTACCGGAAGGAGAATCGATATTCATGCCATATGGATGGAGTCTATCCAAAACACATATACAGTGGCATGCAAAAGCTTGGGCAACCCTGGTCAAAATTTCTGTTACTGTGATTATTCAAGTGAGTAGAAGATGAACTGATCTCAAAAAGTCATAAAGTTAAAGAGGAAACATGTTTTTCAACAGTTTAAACAAGATCAGTGTATTATTTTTTTTTGTTTTGTACAATTTTAGAGTGATAAAAGGAAAGGAGCACCATGCAAAAGTTTGGGCACCCAAAGAGTTTTAAGCTCTCAGCAAGGTCTCAGACCTTAATTGGCTTGTGAGGGCTATGGCTTGTTCACAGTCATCGTTAGGAATGGCCAGGTGATGCAAATTTCAAAGCCTTGTAAACACCCTGACTCCTGAAACCTTGTCCCAACAATTAGCAGCCATGGGCTCCTTTAAGCAGCTGGCTAGCACTCTGAAAATTAAAATAAATGATGCCCACAAAGTAGGAGAAGGCTATAAGAAAATAGCAAAGCCTTTCCAGGTAGCCATGTCCTCGGTTAGTAATGTAATTAAGAAATGGCAGTTAGACGAACGGCAGAGGTCAAGTTGAGCTCTAGAAGACCAAGAAAACCTTCCGAGAGAACTGCTTGTAGGATTGCTAGAAAGGCAAATCAAAACCTCCGTTTGACTGCAAAAGACCTTCAGGAAGATTTAGCAGCCTCTGGAGTGGTGGTGCACTGTTCTACTGTGCAGCGACACCTGCACAAATATGACTTCATCGAAGAGTCATCAGAGGAAAATCTTTCCTGCATCCTCATCACAGAAGTCAGCGTCAGAAGTTTGCAAAGGAACATCTAAACAAGCCTGATGCATTTTCGAAGCAAGTCCGGTGGACTGATGAAGTTAAAATAGAACTTTTATTTTTGGCTGAAATGAGCAAATGTGTGTTTGGAGAAAGAAGAGTGCAGAATTTCATGAACAGAACACTTTTCCAACTGCTAAGCTTGGAGGTGGATCGATCATGCTTTGGGCTTGTGTTGCAGTCAGTGTTACAATGTTACAGTGTTTCACTGCAAGAGGGAAAAATGAAGTCAGCGTCAGAAGTTTGCAAAGGAGCATCTAAACAAGCCTGAAGCTTTCCTGTGGACTAATGACGCTAAAATGGAACTTATTGGCCGCAATAAGCAAAGGTATCTTTGGAGAAAAAAAAGTGTGCAGACTTTCATGAAAATAACACCAGCAAATTATTGAAGCAAACATCACACCATCTGCAAAAAAGCTGAAGATGAAAATAGGATGGCTTCTAAAGCAGGATAATGATCCCAATCACACTTCGAAATCCACAATGGACTAGGTCAAGAGGGGCAAACTGAAGGTTTTGCCATGGCCCTCACAGTCCCGCGACCTAAACGTCATCGAAAATCCCTGGATAGACCTCAAAAGAGCAATATATGCAAGGCGGCCCAAGAATCTCACAGAACTAGAAGCCTTTTGCAAGGAAGAATGCGGGAAGATACCCCAAACAAGAATTGAAAGACTCTTAGCTGGCTACAGAAAGCGTTTACAAGCTGTGATACTTGCCAAAGGGGTGTTACTAAGTAGTGACCATGCCGGGTGCCCAAACCTTTGCTTCGGGCCCTTTTCGTTTTTTAAAAAATTATTTTTAAACTCTAAGAATGGAAATAAAACAGTAATCTTGCTTAAAGTATGAAAGAAATGTGTCATCTTTAACTTTATGGTTTTTTTTTTTGGAAATCAAGTCATCCTTTCGTCGCTTAGCTATTGACAGTAACAGAGATTTTGACCAGGGCTGCCCAAACTTCTGCATGCCCCTGGTGGTTGTTGCTCCTCCACCCTGACGGTGGTCTCATCAGGAAAGAAGAGGAAACTGCGGAACAGGAACAGGAATCGGAATTAATATGTTTGGCCTGGGGGAAGATCTGTTTCTGGCGGATGGAGCTGAGCTGCTCGAGGAAATGGTTCCCAATCAACGATGGGTCTCGCCATGAAGAGAAAACCGTTTCGGGAAAGTTGGACACACAGACTACCCCAGTGGATTTTTAGGTAAATTGTTGCCCCACCTGGAAGGGCTGTTTGGGGAAAGGACTGGTGGTGAGGTTGGAGGTCGACGGGCAGGTGTAACGCTGCGGCCGCTTGCAGGGATAAGCGCCGGGAGGGAGATCAATGGAGAGGGACGGAAGGGAAACGGAATAACGGAGGAAGCGATCTCTGTGGAAAGCGGAGTGTGTTTAGGGGGGGGGGGGGGTGTAAGACGTAGGAGTGACAACTTACTTTCCGTCCAGGTAACCTCTAACCTGGTGTCATGAATGTCGAAATAAAGATCCCTCCCCCTCCCCTCTTCTGCTATTCACCACTCTGGTTCATGCCTATTCTCACCCACCTATCACCTCACACGGCGTCGCTAAATACCTCCGGTTTTCCTGTACTCCACTGTCCTCTCTTATCAGATTCCTTCCGCTCCAGCCCTTCGTCGTTCACCTGTTTTCATCTCTCACCTTTCCCCGCTCACGCCATTTTATTCTGGCGTCTTCCCCCTTACTCTCCAGACATGAAGAAAGATTTCTAGCCGATACATCAAGCGCTTATTCATTTCCATAAATGCTTCCCTCCCTTCTGCATTCATCCCCCAATTGTGTGTGTGTGTGTGTGTGTGTGTGTGTGTGTGTGTGTGTGTTCGTGTGTGTGTGTGTGTGTGTGTGTGTGTGTGTGTGTTCGTGCGTGTGTGTGTGTGTGTGTGTGTGTGTGTGTGTGCGTGCGTGTGTGTGCGTGTGTGTGTGTGTGTGTGTGTGTGTGAGTGTGTGTGTGTGTGTGTGTGTGTGTGTGTGTGTGTGTGTGTGTGTGTGTGTGTGTGTGTGTGTGTGTGTGTGTGTGTTGCCCTGGATTTTGAGCATCTGCTGAATTAGCCGTGTTTAAAATATTAATGTGTGTGTGTAATTTGAAAATTTGAAATGGATGGATACGCACGGACGAGTGAATGATTCAGCAATAGTTCACCGCAGGTCGTGCTTTCGGAGAAAATGTGAAAAGAAGACAATCATCTCTACTCACAATCTCAGCAGGAATAAAATTCAGCACAAAAATAAACAGAAATGTATCACGTGTTCTGCTCCTAATAGTGATGGATTTTATACGAACGACAAAATGCCCTGTAATAACGCAATTCCTCACAACGGTGGTGCACCTCAAAATAACACAGAAGCTGCCACACTTTACCAGTCCAGGCTATTTCAGCTTCCGAAGTGGTAAAGAAATATCAGCAAATTTACAAGTTTATAATCACTGTCCCACAGACCGGGGTCATCAGATCCAGGTGCAAACAGCTGGAAACAAAATTAAAGGCGAATCAGCAATACATCCCGGCAAAGAAACAGCGCCCAGACAGAGCAATGCGCAAAATGGTTTTAGCATCTTGGACTTCAGCACCGCGGGCCGATGAACCGTCTGCGGTTATGGAGCATTTGAGTCTGGCTTGGCCACGTCAATAATAAAGCATCACGGAACCGGAAACAGGAATGTGTTGTGTTGAAGTGCCAACGCATCTGAATGTTCCTCATTCATCCCCGTGCCGCTGAGAACCTGGATCAGATTCCCACATGGCGGATGTTTCTCTCCCTGCCACTGGCGAGAGTAGAGCTGCGCTCAATTCGGATGGCCCGTTTAGAAAAAAAAATAATTTCGAAAGTGATACCTGGAGTATGCGGGAGTGTTTTCCACAACTAGAAGTTTCAGCCAATTTTCCAAACAGAGTGCGGGGAAATTTTTTGCAACAGTAAGTGTAAGTTAATGGCAAATCTCCCTGAGTTTCGCATGTACAAGTTAACATAATTTGCATTCGAGGTGAAAATTGCAAATCACTGGACGAGTAAATTGGACAGACAACCAACTGGATTGTAAACGGCATAAACCGTGTCACGAGTACAGTTAATTTAACCACTTCCGCTGTAACGACGACAGATACATGAAACAAGGGGCAAATAGAGGGGTTGCATTGGAACCAGTTGGACACGAGCATAATACCTCAATGTCCAGAACAAGGGGGCAGTGTTTTCATTATATTAAATAGTCAATCAGATACAGGTTTGTGAGGGAATCTCTTCACTGTGTTGCAGTAACGGGAGCACCATATTTCATACAGTATTCCTCACAAGGCGTCCAGAGATTTCTGTTTTACCCGATTAGTTGCGAGGGTGGAATTGTCCGCCCTCCAGACACCAATCACACTAGTTTCATCACGTGATGCCCGAACTCAGGCGCCCGATTCAATCACTGAGCCACTCTCCATGCGGAAAAGCACGGAGAGAGCTGGTCGAAAGGAAATTCGGTGCATCATACCGACTTCCCCCCATGTCTACATTTCAGAAGGTCGGTTGTTCCTCTGTGGCTTTACTTTACTTTCACATTCCGCAATCCCGTCTCCGAAGTGACAGGATTTCCTGAACCACTGGATCTGCAGGTCGATTCCTTGTTTTCCTGGTCACAGCCTGTAATTCAGACAGTATCCTGGTAAAGCACTCTTTCAAAATCTGCCGCATACTCATTTGCCATAGGGGTAGAACCAGACGACTGCAGGCTGACAAATGTGATTCCTCTGTTCAGGAAATGGGGAGAAGATAGCACTGAGAATTACAGACCAGAGTCTTACTTCAGCGGTGGCTGAATCATTGGACAGACAGAAATTACTAGTATTTGGAGAAACATGGTCTGATTAAGTATTGTCAACATGGCTTTCTAAGGATCAAGTCATGAATCACGAACCTGACGAATTCTGTGATGATGTGACGAAGCAATTTTTTTTTTAGATTATGAGGACACTCAGTCCTCATTTATTGTCATTTAGAAATGCATGCATGCATTATGAAATGATACAATGTTCCTCCAGAGTGATATCACAAAATAAAAAAAGGACAAACCAGGACTCACACACTGATGAAGGTAGAACAGTGGGTGTGTTGCAGGTGGACTTTAGTAAGGCGTTTGATAGGGTTCCCCGTTGTAGGGTCATCCAAAACTTCTGGGGGCATACGAGCTGAAAATGTGGCTGTGTGAATACAGAATTAGCTTTCACAGAGAAGTCAGAGGATGGTAGTATTTGGCGAGTATTCCGCTTGGAGGTCTATGACCATTGGTGTCTCCAGGGGAATCTGGTCTGAAACCACTGTTGCTTGCGACTTTTAAAAATGGCTTGGTTGGGGTAGTGGGGGCGGGATTGAAAGTTTTCAGACGATACGAATGTTGACTAAGTGGTCGTTGGAGTGGAGGATTTTCATTTAGTTGGACCGGAACATTGCTGATCGGTTGGAGCATCAACGGATATGGGGAGGAGTCAGGCGAATGGGGTTGAGTGGGATCTGGGATGAGCCATGATGGAATGGCAGGGTTCACGCAATGAATTGAATGATTCGATTCTGCTCCCATGTCTTATGGTCTGTACGGGTTTGTTAGAGGCACCGTCGTTGTACAGAGAATGGGGGGTGCATGGAACGCTCCGATAGAGGCGGATACACTGTGGGCATTCACAACTCTTATTTAGGCACATTGGTGATATAAATAGCAGGCTGTGTTGTAGCGGATGGTTCGATTTATCTTAGGGTAGATTCAAAGGTCGGTACAAAGTCGCCGGCCGTTGCGCCTGTGATGTGCTGTAATGGTCTATGTCCTATCCTCCCAGTAACTGTCATTGAATACAAAACTGTAAATGAAATCCTACCGAAGGTTTATATGAATTCCTGACTATTCCACTCATTCGCCTTCCCACTGAAGGCCAACATGCCACATGCGCTTATAACATCCGGCCAGCTTGCGTACACACTGTCGGTGAGCTCGGTATTTCGGCGGACAAATTACTCTGTAAAGCAATAGTGGGCAATTCTGTTAACCGTCTGTCATTGATTGCATACCTTCACTTACAGTAGAACTCCAAGTGCAGCCCCCGCACTTGCTTGGATTCAACTCCAACAGACACGTCCATAACTGATCTTTATTGTCTAAATACCAAGCAACTGGTTTAGCAATTTGTTACCCCTGTTCTCCCTCACACAACATTTATTAGCTAAGTTTTTCTTTCATTTCAGAAATATCTGCTGACCTTTATTTTTCAATCCATTGGACGTCATTCACATATTCTGTGCGCTCTCCGATATATATCAGCTCCCCGCTTCCATCAGTGATTACGAATGGAAGGGAGAGGCAGGCAAAACAGAAGAAGACTGCACGAGCAGTTTGTCAAAAGGCGTCACACGCCTACGTTGGTGTTCGTTTCAGTAATGACTGATCTTTACCGGCATGCATAGTCTTTCGATGCCAGTTCCGAAAAGTTCGCTATAGCTCTAACTTCAGGGTTTTTTTTCAATGTGCACGGGCTGTTTCTGACGATCTGCCTCTCAGAGAACGCGGTGTCAATGCAATTCAATTAATAGCAGGTTTTAGTCAAAATGTCCCCTGTTCACGAGTGGTAGACAATTGAAAACATTCAACATATTTTCTGCTCAATTCAAAGCTACGTTTTGAATACTATCGCCCTGACTCTTCAAAGCCCAAAAAATACAGATATAAAGGGATTATCCTTGAACAGGAAGAACTTACAGCCTGCGGTATCAATTCAATTAGCGAGGTGGTTGTGTTCTGTAAAGACGTCGGCGCTGCCGGGTCAGATCCCCGGTAAGAGGAGAACACTGCAACTGAAGTACAGACTTATAGGAATTTAGTTTATCCCGGAGCCAGAGAATAACAGCCGTACAGAGAAATCCGCAAAGCCATGCGCTTGAAAAGGCCACTGTCAGTGATAAATGATTGCATACAGATGATTGCTAACAAAATTATACAATTATAATGCCGATTAGATCTTAAATATAAGAGATTACAAATATAACTGAAATGTAGCGAAATTCACTCAAAATTTCGGAGCTGAATAAACAATGGATGTTTCTGATCGAGCCCCTTCTTTAGGATTCGTCTGGTGTCTCTATCGCCGGAGTACTTGGTTCGGATATGGAAGGACAGTTTGTTCGGATGTGGAAGGACACTTTGTTCGGATGTGGAAGGACACTTTGTTCGGATGTGGAAGGACACTTGGTTCGGATATGGAAGGATAGTTTGTTCGGATGTGGAAGGACAGCTTGTTCGGATGTGGAAGGACAGTTTGTTCGGATGTGGAAGGACACTTGGTTCGGATGTGGAAGGACACTTTGTTCGGATGTGGAAGTACATTTGGTTCGGATATGGAAAGACAGTTTTCCTTCAGGTGCTGCTACACAATACTGGCACCAGTTTCAATTATAAAAAGAGATCGGGAAAATACGCACAATGTTCTCTCCTGGTCCTCAGTTGTTGAAATTATATGTTGTAACTATGTGGTTTTGTGCAGGTCTTGAAGCTTTAGTCCTTGGTCTTGTTTTGTCTAGCGGGGTTGGATCTCCTTTCCTTTGGAACGTGCTAAGACAGTAGCGCAGTATTAATAAGCAGCAGCCTCTCCGGACTCTGGATTGGGGATTGTCAAACGTTATGTGGATTTTCTGGTGTAGTCTATTTTGTCATATGCTTTTGTGATATCATTCTGGAGGAACGCTGTCTCATTTTTTAACTGCATTGCATTTGTGGTTTCTAAATGACAATAAACTGAATCTAAATCTGAATCTGATATGTGGCAAAGCTACAGCGGTCACACGGGCAATGAAAGAATGCTTCCGTCCCTTGCTCACGAAACTGTAAAAGGGAACATGCTCTGCTTTGAAATCTAGTGAACACAATGCAAGATTCAACAGGAATATTTTCTGTTGCAATAAAGGCTCCATTCTGGGATTTACGGACCGCTCTGTTAATGGTAGGAGTCCATGGCATAAAAAGTTTTGGAAACTCCTGGGCTACAACATAGTTGGAACTACAACATAGTTAGATCTGATTTAATGGAAGGAAACTAAATTACACAGTACTATATTCCCAATGAGTTTGTATAAACGCGGGTAACGAAAGGCACTGTGCCTGAAACTCATACATGGGAATGAATACCTGCCATCCTTATTTTGTGTTTGTGAAGGGAATGTGATGTCACAATCAAACCCCACAACCCCAGTAAGCATACATGTTGACGTCACATCACAGAAGTTTAGCACGTGAAAAAGACATCATTAATACCTGCACATGCATAATAGACCCTGACGTCCAGCACGCATTTTGGATTCAGGCGAGGTTTTATACACGCAGCAAAAAGATAAGCAATTCAGGCAGAATCTATGGAAGGAAATTCGCAGTTGTGAACTTACTTTGACATTTGAATTTCATCATTCTTAGTTCTGAATTTCAGTTCTTCATCTTCCACAGAGGACTTTAATCTGATGAATTGTCGTATGAATAGTCACGTGGTGCGCAAAGATAATAATCACATTGTTGCTGCTTAATCTGCTGGTCACGTTTCCATGCAAAACAAAATGAGTTTTGTATTGAGTGAAAGCTGAAATCAGTACGCCACTGAACAACGACACAAAAAATTCTACGTATTTATGGCAACAGTCAATTAGGGATAATTTCAGTTACATTTTATTTACAGAGCTTCCCATTTAGAGTAAACAGATACGTCGTCGTATTCTTCAGCTCCTCCCTGAACTTCCTCTGTGTCAGTCCATATATACACGTATTGGTGCAGGAACTGAGCAGCATCAACGTATACCCAAATTCTTGTAGGATAAATGGAGGCGTGTTATAATATTTGTCTGTGAAATGAACGTTTACCGCTGCCCAGGTCATGGAGTGTACAATGTTGGTTATCCACAATAAAATGAAATTGGCAGATACAGCGAACAACAAAACCATTGACTTTCTCCGGTTCTCAACCTCTGGATCACTTTTGTTGTCAGTATTGCTCCGAAGTCCACGGCGAATTATATTCACTGCTATAATAGATCTGGTGGTTAAAACATTGAACAGCAGAATTAAACCAACTGGTAACAATGGGGTAATGATGGTGTCAAATAACTCGTAACCTCTCCACAGGGATGATGTATAGTACTCGGGTTTGGGAATGCACGTCCCAGGTTCTGCTGCCAAGTATAATGGAAATGACTGAGCACAGCTACCTACGGCCACCGCCACGATCACCACGGTCGCTGTTCTCTCCGTACAATATCGGGGCCGCAGCTTCTGAAGGCAGATCGCGACGTAGCGATCGAAAGTGAAACTGACCGTCAGCCAAACGGAACAATCCAATGCTGCAATCGTCAGAATAGGTCCCACACCACACAGCGGCGGGTTCACCAAAAAATCAGCATACTGATAGAGAACATTGATTTTCTCCAATACAACACCAAAGACAACGACCATCAGATCTGCTGCCGCCATGGCCACGAGGTAGCGAGTGATACATTTGGAGAGCCCACAATTTCTGCGAGACAGGATCACAATCGCCGCTAAATTCACTGAGAAAAGAGTGAAAAAAAGAGACAGTAATTTCTCAATATGTCTCGATTGCTCAGTGTGAGTTTGCTTGCATGGTAAGGCTGGTAGTCCGTATCGCGCCGGTTAGGTAACAGTCCGCACAATTGTTCGTTTTACCAAAATGCATTACCGTACATTTCCCAATACTGTATTCCATCTGTCACTTTTGTGCCCATTCTTCCAATATGTCTAAGCACTGCTGCAATCGCATTGCTTCCTCAGCAATACCTACCTATCCACCCATCATTCGTATCATCCGCACACTTTGCCACAAAGCCGTCAGTCCCATCATGGTAATCCTTGGTGGTGGGGAGAAGAAATCCATGGTGGAAATTTGTGTCTGGGATCGCAGGTCAGCGAATAGTGATTTGCTCAGCGATTGTTGCCGGGCCAATTGTCATGCGTCATCTATATCGACGATTTGGATAACAATGTGCAAAACCCGGGGAATAAATTTACAGACGACAATAAAATAGATTGTCTAGTGGAGAGTGAGGTCAGCTATCAAATATCAGGCTGCTATCTTCATCGGTTCAGTCAGTTGGACAAAGAATGGAATGGTGGAGCTTAATTGGGAAACATGGAGGGATTTTTTGGAAAGATAAGCGCGGCTGGAGATTCTCATCGAACATTAGGGCTCCGTGGAGTCTCGAGAATAGAGGTGTCTGTATTTCAAGAACATGATTCACTGAAAGTGGAACATAAGGCGGACAGGGTTGTTATGAAGCTCGGATCGATAGGCTTCATCAGTGAAGGAACTAAGCAAAAAAAATTGGATGGGAATGGAAATGTACACGTCTGTGTTACGCCTGTACACAAACAACTGTGAGCATTGTGGTCACCTTGTAGTTGGAAAGGCTCACACTGAATTAGTCCAGAAACAATTTACCAGAATGTTTCCAGGATTGTAGAAACTGCTTTGCAGAGAGAGATTGATCAGAGCTGGGCATTATTCGCTGCAGCGCAGGTAGATGGGCGTTAATCACACAGAAGCACAGAAAACCACAAGGGACAGAGACAGTGTAAATTCACCCAGTCAATTTTTACAGGGTTGCGGAATCCTGATCCTGACGGCGCGGGTATAAATTGAGTGGGGAAGGTTCAATAGGTATTTGAGGGGTAACGTTTATACAAATGGGACAATTAGGTGAATTATGCTGCGCGATGACGTGGCTGCAGGAGATCCAATAATAAAAGGCAGTTGGATGGGTGAATGGTTATGAAGCGTTTGAAAGGTTGTGAGGCGATCGCTTAAACATCGCGCAGCATCATATTTGACATGGAATCTTCAGATCAAATATCTCTTTTTCGTGCTGCATAACTCTACCCCTCCAGAATAAATTGACATTCTCGTTTATTCTAAATTCAGGGTATTTCCATAGAACTCTTTTCCCTCTGGATTAATTTTACTTTTCTCTTGTATCCCTTATGAACTTCCGTTGACCCTTCAGATATCAGTTTCCGATGGACTGACAGCCAGGACAGCACATACCCTTTGGCTGAATACACAGGACAGTCACCATAACTATTCCAGACAGAGGACATCATGAATCACACACAATCACTGTGTATTAGAATCTGAACCAGACTCGGGTTTAATATCAGCGGCAAATTCATTACGTCCATAACAAAACTGTTATGATTATACAGAAAAGGTTATGATTCAGTACATTAAAACAAACAAGAAAAAACAGTAAAGATATCAAAGTCACGCAAATCATATTTTAAACAAATCGATGTAAAGTCTTTCTTTTTTCATTATTTCCTGAGTGATTTTACATGAAAAGACTTGAACAGCAAAACACGTCCGCTCTAAATTGCAGCGCATAATTTAAAAACTACAGTATGTCGCACATCTCGGCATTTCCGAGACCTTACCTGGAATACCAACGGCTGCCAGTACGGGATAGTAAATTGAGACGATATAATAAATCGCTGGGTATCCCATTTTCTGCCAGAAGCGTCGATCAGTTGTACGAAAAGTGCCTACTTGCCCAGATGCGGTGGTTCAGTGAGACCTTATACACCAGGAGGAATGTCCCTTAAGCCAATTAATGCCCCCTTAGTTACATTAGCCACAGGACAGTGAACAAACAACCAGTGTTTGTTTCGGTCTATTTTTACTCATTGTGACATTGGGTAACACACTGAACTCTTGGCGGTTCATGACAAACAATGGGTTCGATGTTCATTCAATGTATTTCAGAGGAGTCAGTGAAATAGTGTATCACAGCACAAGAAACTAGACCCATCCAGTCCGTGTCAAATTCTGCCTCGACTTCCGTACCGTTACATTCACGTACTTACCCAAATTTCTCTTAAATGTTACTTCAAGCCCATGTCCACCACTTTCGCTGGTTACTTGTTGCACAGTCTCCCCACTCGTGAAATAGAGCTCACCATCAGGTTCCCTTAAATATTTTACTTTTCATCCCTAACCTATGAAGGGCAGTTTTAGTCTCACCCAAATAGTGACAAAAGCCTGATTCCATTTACCCCTCATAATATGTATGCCTCTGTGCAATCTCCCCACATTCCCCTGCGCTCAGGATCAGGAAAACAAAATCAATGTCCGAAATAATTCAAACATTCCCCATAAATCAGATCTTCAAGCTTCAACAACGGCCTTGTAAATTTTCTCTCTATGTGTTCACTCTCAGTGATTTCTTTGTGCAGGTAGTTGATCAGAACTCCACACAATACTCCAAACTGAGTCTCACCAACGTACAATCCAACTTCAGAATTACATCCTCAGCTAAATAGTCTGATTTGTCAACGCCTAACTGCCCAAAACCCGCTTTACGACCCAATCTCCCTCAGACACCACTATCAATGAATAATGGATCTATACTCACAGACCCCTTTGTTCACTGCACTACTCAGTGCCGTACTATTCCATGTGTACGTCCCACGCTGGTCAGTCCTCCCAGTGTGCAACATCCCACACGTCCGCATTAACAACAGAGCCAGCGGTGAACACTGCGGCACTCCACTATTATCAGGCCTCCATTCAGAGTGGCGACCATATAACTTCACTCTCTGGCTTCTACCGCAGTCATGTTGAATCCGGTTTACCACATCCCACTGAAAGAAATGGACTGAACGGTCTGGACTAACCTCCCATGTGGGCTTTGTCAAAATCTTTGTTGATGTCCAAATCAACGAGATCCACTGACACGTCTTCATCAGATTTTCTAGTAACTCCTAGAAAAAATGTCTAGGAGTACCACTCACAAAGCTACTTTGAATTTCAACAATAATGCCATGTCTATCGAAATACTTAGCATATATATACCGTCCCTTCGAGTACCTTGAAATAATTTACCCACTGCCGACTTCAGACTCACCGGCCTGTAATTTGCGAGCCCTTCCCGAGCAGGAATAAAAGGACAATACCTGTTCTCCAGTCACCTGGCCTCTTAACCACGATTAAGGATCGTTTAAATATCTCAGCCGAGACCCCAGAAATTAATGGACTTACCTCCCACAAGGTTCGCGTGGACAACGTTTCAAGGATCTGGACATTAGCCTCCCTAATTTGATTCAAAACAAACTTATCCGTCTATCTGTCTATATACTATTTATCTGTCTATCTATCTATCTATCTTACTTTCTATCTATCTCTCTGTCTATCCACCTGTCTTCCTAAGTCCCCTTCAGGTTTTCTTCTAGGGCAAAATCAGGGCAGATTCTAAACCTGCTGATTTCCCTCATGTGTTCTCTTAAATGGTGGTTATTCCTCACGTTTGTTATACAGCCCGTCTGCCTAACAAAAGTAAAATACCCCTTGAAGAGCAAGCTTCTGTAAGAATGGTGGACTTTGGATTTTGTTCTAACAGGAATATAGGAGCAGTGTACACTCAATACCGCTTCTGAAGGCCTCCCACTTACCCAGCATTGATTTGGCAAATTCTATCCCATCAATTTCTATATAGAATCAAAGTCCAAGTCAATATGTTGAAAGTTAAACTCAACTACGAACACAACCTTTATTTTTTCTGACGTTTATGCAAATTTGCTCCTCTCAATTCCGCCGCTCTTCAATGTAGTCAGTGACGTGATCATCACTTTGGTTTAATTCCGTTGTACTCATGCAGACTCATTGGAGGAGTCCTCCAGTCGGTCCTGCCCGATCTCTGTTGTGACACCTTCCATGACTAGTAATGCCACCCTTTCCTCTTTAATAACCACCTCACCTTTCTATCGTTTATGAAACAACTGAGCCGCGGAATATTGAGCTGCCGGCGCTGCCACCCCGCATGCAATTGTTACCAATGGCTACAGTCGCATAAACCCACGTGTTGATCCTCACCTAAATCACTCATTGTATTGAAATAGACGCGTTTCAGACTATGCCCAACCTTTCAATCATGTCTTTTAACGTAGACATAATATCTACATTCCCCACAACGACTTCACTAGATGACCTGTCACACTCATTTCCATATCACCACAACTTCATTTTGAACGTCTCGGAGCAGTACCAGGAAACCTCGACACAACGAAATTGGTTCCCGTGCAGTTGATGTGCAACCTGTTCCCGTTGTGAACGTCCTGCCTTCCGTGGAAGAGAGTCCAATGATCCACATTCTGCATCCTGTCTCCTTCCCCACGTGCTGAACTGTGTCATGTTCATAGTTCAAGCGTCAGTGACGTGTGGTATGGGTAGCAATCTCGATACCACCAACCTTGTGGTCCGGCCCTTTAACGTATCACCTAAATACCGGAACTCAGTTTGCAGGACATCGTTACTCGTCTTGTCCGTGTATTTGATAAGCCTGTGGTTCAGAACCTTGGCTGCTTTCCTCCATCTCAACACCCACATTAAAAATGCTAAGGCCATTATCCGAAATTTCACCGACGCTGATACCTGCGGGCCATACTATATTGGAATCTCGCTCTATAACCAATGAATGCCCTGTTATTTCTATCAGTTTGCTCTCTAATCCCAGTCCAGTAGTGAGGTGGAGGACAATATGGACACGGGAGGCACTGGAGCGTTTACAGGACTGGACTGTATTCAGGGATTCACCTTCGACTCTGGAGTCCACCATCTGTGCGGATTGGAAATAACATCTCCGCTCGCTGTCAATCAGCACTGACGCGCCACCAGGATGCCGCTGTTGTCACCGACTACATTAAACCCTGCGTGGATGAGTGTTTGCCTATGAAATCTTCCTGTACATTCTCAATCAAAAACCTGCGGATGAACAATGAGGTTCGTAGGGCCAGATCTGTGGCATTTAACTCCGGTGAACCAGGTCTGTACGGGAAAACCTGGTATGACTTGCAGAGGACTATTTCCAGAGCTAAGAAAGAGTTCCGAAAGAGCTTAGAGGCGACGTCTGGTACACGTCAACTCTGGCAGGGTTTGCAGCTATGACTTCCTACAAAGGAAAACCCAACATCATGAAGGACAGTATTGTTTCGCTTCCAATCGAGCTCAACCCTGTTTATGCTCGATTAGAAAGGAAGAATAAAGTTTCAGCTCTGAGGATCCTGCAGCATCCGGTGACCTTGTGATCTCTGCGTTGGAGGCCGACGTCAGGTTGTCCATCAAGAGGGTGAAACCAGCAAGGCGGCAGTCCCCTAAGGAGTACCTGACAAGGCGCTGAAAGCTGTGCCATCCAACTGGCAGGGGGATTGAGACATTTTCAATGGCATTGTTCCTGCCTGCTTCAAAAGGGCAGCAAATATACCAGTGCCCAGCAAGATCAGTGAAAGCTGGTTTAACGAATATTGTCTAGAACACCCACGCCCACGGCGATGAAATGCTTTGAGATGTAGGTCATGGCTAGAATCACCTCCAGTCTCAGTAAGGACATGGACCTCCTGCAATTTGCGTACGCCACCATAGATCTATAGCAGAAGCGATCTCAGTGAATCTCCTCGCAGCCTTGGGTCACCTGGACAGTACAAATACCTACATCAGGATGCTTTATATTGGCTGTGGCTCAGCTTACAAAACCATCATTCCTACAGTCCTGATCGGAAAACTACAGACCATGTACCTCAGTGACTGCAATCGCTCGTCCGTCAGCTGCAACCGCCTTGCCGAAACTTTGATGTTCCTTCTACCCCGGAGCCTCGGCTGGCGACACCGGTATGGAATTGGTCGTCTACAGGGCAGCGCAGGGCCGCTTCCCGGAGTCGCGCCGTCCGGGACGTTCCTTGATAAGTCGGAAATCGACCGGTCAGTGAGCTCCGGAGGCAGGAAACATAAACGAAAAATGACAGTCTGAGTGCAGCCGCAGATCCGAGGCTTCAACAGGTCCCCATCCACCTTGGGAAGAAAAAAACCGAAAGAGATGAAGTAAAGCTGTTTCCGTGGATGAGCTTGAAAAGGGAATCATTTGGCGCCATTTTATCTCCTCCTCCCCTAAACCCTCACCCCCTCCCCCAGATTCTTTAGCTGCTGCTTGGGTGGTGTTTCGGCATAATCTGAATTTCTGCTTAAACCACGCACTTCCTCCAGCTAGTGTATGGAATACTTGCTCTTGATGTTATTTTCAATGAGGGACACTTTTGCTTGTTAGATCAATATTGCCCCATTCAGTCTCACCAAACAACAAGCGAATCGTAGCCTTCTTGCAATATTTAACTCTGACTTGACAGTGACACGACCCCCGTTTCGGAGAAGTATTTATAATCTGATTATTTAACATTCAAGTTATCAGTTTTCTAAATAAATTCAGTATTTGTCAGATTTGTGTTTTTCTTTCCGGCATCCTGTCACTCGCAGTGAGTTCCATTTGACCTACAGCATGTTGAAGATGCTCCACTGTTACAGCACTAATATATTTACTCTGTTTGCCGGATATCTGTACAGTGTTAGAAACGATCGATATGACATGAAACAGCGGACAGTGTCGGGCTTTGTGAACTCGGTGTCCGAACGTGCACTAAAACACGACACTGTGAGTTTCACCGCTCTGTACTGACACAGTCACTGCTTTCCATATACAGGTTGGTCTCTGTAACTCTCCACCTCAGTCAATGACCACATCCCTTTTCCACTTCAATTCTCTATCGCTCGCTCTGCTGCTCTGTCGCAGTCTGTTCTGTTCACGTGACTACTGTCCTTCGGCTCCTAGCAACACGGTCTCGCGCTTATTCTTTGATCACGAGCAGAGCCGGATCCCCGTCCATTCGTGTGCCCGAGAACCTCTTGAGCGCAGAGATCGCATTCGCTCCGCTACTATCCGCAAATTCTGGTGCCCGCCGCTCTGTGTTAATCATTTGCCGCACACATATGCTTGTCCCTATGAACTTCAATGCATGCAATCGGATGATAGACGTTTAACCTTGCGAAACGTATACCGACTCCCTGATCTTAACTCTGCCGCTCATAATCTCATAAATATATAGCATATCTCCTCTCGGACACACAAAATAAACCAATAACCTGATCCTGTACACACGGATTCTAACAGGCGTAATATGGAAAATATCGCCTGCGCCGTATTCAGAGCCTCGTTACTGAAGACAGATGGAAAGTACCCATTAAGTTCTACAATTTCTTTGCCCCACATCACTACCTCACAAACATCATTTTCCAGTGATCCAGCATTAACCCCCAGCTCCCTTCTACACATTACATAACGGAAAAGCGTTTTAGCTTCCTGTTTTATGTTATGGCCTTGTTTACTCTTAGTTCGTCTTTTCCTTTTTTATAGACTTTTGTTGGAAAATAAACGCTTTCCAATCATCCTTCCCCCTAAATTCTGCGTCCTTATCTGCTCTTTACTTGGCCTTTGTGCAGTCCGTAACTTCCCCTGTCAGCCACAGTTGCTTACCCCTGCCATTTGACAGCTTCTTCCTCCGTGCGACATATCGATCCTGCACCTCGTGAACTATTCCCAGAAACTTCAGCCATCTCTGCTCTGCCGTCATCACCGCCAGTATCCTCCTCTGATCGGCCAGGGCAATTTTCTCCCTCGTGCCCCTGTAATTCCCTTTATTTAGTAGAATGATGAAGAATTCTGTAACTTACCCACCCACCCCCAGCACCCCGGCAGAACATCTCTTGCAAACAGCAGTAACTGAGTGGACGGACATATTGTTCTGTGGATTACAATCACGTGTAAATTCATTTCCAGCGAATGAAACTCACATGGGTTTTAACACATTTAGCTGAACAGAGTTTTCATGAATGCTATTTTTAATAAAGTGGACATTGTTTTCCATGCTGAAATTTACTGTCCAACCCACTTTTGTCCAATGTGACGGTCCCCTTTGCTAATTCACGGATGCAGATTTTGCACAAGTGAGCGACCTTCTCTATTTCACACGGCGGTTTATAGTGGACTCTTGCTGGCCGTCGCTGACCTGAGCACAATTTTGTCAGCAGGCGGGGGAGTTTATTTTCCAAATGCTCGAACCAGGCGTAAAGGACCGAGAGGCTGGAGAATGTTAACAGAACTGGGATGCTGGAAACTACTTGGGAAGAGCTGAGAGGTATTGTGACCCAGGCCTATGGAGTGATATTTTGTCTTTCCTCAAGACTGAAGCAACAGCTCAATATGAAGGGGCTGAGGGGTAACTTTGACTCTTGGCCACTGATTTTATCTCCAGTAAACAAGTCAAGTGCGGCACCATGAATTTGACTTTAATACCATTCGGGTTGCTGGCCTCAGGTTACGAGGAGTAAAACGGTTTTCAGAAATAAACTCACCATTTAAACTCGGGCTAAGGAATCGGTCAGATGAAAATTGAGTTTTAGTGTCATAGGTTACGGAAACCGACCCATCGCCTCAGTTGCTCCACGCCCAGCGAGCTAGTCCCATTTCCCCTCACTTAGCCAGTATCCCTCTGAACCTCTGAAATCCTGGCAAGTATCGAGATGGCTTTCTAAGTGTTGCCAATATTTCCACCTTAATCGCCACTTCTGACAGTTCAGTCAAAACATGTCCCGGCCTTTATATGAAGGAACTGCCCCCATGTCAATTTTAAACCTCTGTCCTCTGATCTCTCTCGTTTTTATTCTTGTTTACCGCAGACCAATAATTGCTGCACAAATTAGCAGCAATACGGAATGTCATATGCTTGTCACTGGAAAACGGGGAACTCATTCGGCAGCTCCTCAGCCCCCAGACCCTGTCACTTTATCCCGCTGCTAATTCCGGCCTGGGTCATCTTCCATTTTCCATGATTTCCTTCAGGCGGTGTCAGCAGACAATTAAATCTCGCTTATTTTGCTTCTTTAGGAAATTGGCTTCTCCTTTCGGAACGAATCCCTTCAGCCGACTGGCGGCCTGATGCTCACACTGATAGTCAGGTCTGCCGCATGTTCACAATTTCTGAAGTATTTTTCATGCAAAATAAAGAAACTGTTTAATTTCTGAATTTCAGGCGTTCTTGTAATAGATCTGCCTGACAATAAACAGTTCCATTGTTACTTCATGTTTCTTCAACACATTTCGACTCTCTTTTCTTTCTGCATTCCACAAACTTTCCGTTCATTTCTTTTTCCTGATGCCAATTTATTCCAGTTGTGCACAGGGAAACGTGTCAACAACAAATTGTGTCATTAATGAGTCTATCATTCTCTTTGGAACTCCCACCCCCACCCTCTACTTTCAGTTAGTTGTATCCCACCCACACTGTTCTTGCTCGCCTTTTCTCAGTTTTGTTTTCATTCCACACAGCACCGCCCTTTCAGCAGACACCGCGCCAGTAAACTCTCTTGCTGTTAACATTTTTGTTCTTCGTCCGTCCTTCCAAATTCTCCTCTCAATCTCAAAGCCAGTAATATCACAGACAGGTCCACCCATCTGTTATTTTCAGGGAAAGAACATCACCGTTGCCTAGGGTCCCTGGGTTTGGCTGATGAGTTGTTATGCGCCATCACTTGCCGCATGACTTTCCGTGAAGGAATGTGGCAGCAATGATTGCCAGTCTGAGTTGGAAAGGAACAGCGACATCTACCGACGCTCCGGGGAACTGCAGCGTCGAAACTCGGATGCCAGCCGCTGTTCAGTCGGGACAACGACAGTGGAGCTCTTCCCTGGTTGTGGACTTCAGGATACTCGATGTTAGTCTTCGCACTCTCCTGAATCATCATTTTTTACATTATTCCGTTGTATCTCCAGTCTCCACATTATAGCTGAGGACAGGTATTTCCATTTGAGTTCATTGTGCACTCACTGTGCTTCATTTCCTCAGCCAGTTCACGTGGACCTTCACTTCGGCTTTGCTGTCTGTCTCCACCAAACCATATATCATCAATGTAGTGAAACCTCGTGCACCAAGTGAGAGATTGGGTGGCTCATGGGTGATGAAATTCAGTCGGACTTGGTAAACGCCCATAGACTGACCATGGAATGGTAAAACGACGTCATTCTCATGTCACAGCGTATCCATCATGTAAACCTTGATCCGGTAAGATTGAGAAAATGAGCATTTCCATCTTCATAACGGCTTCGCATTGTCCCTTTCCTTGTGAAACCCTCTCGATCAAAGTGGCAATATCTGGCAGAGCCGCAGCTGAACAGTTAGACAGGCAAACAGACAAGCAGGCAGGTAGAGGACAGACAGCCTGACAGTCCAATAGACAGAGAGATAGATAGATAGATAGATAGATAGACAGACAGACAGACAGAAAGACAGACAGTCTGTAAATCGGTAACCAGGAACGAGACTAGACGAAGGGAAGTTCGTTGTTCTTGCCCTGTGCTCGCAGGAATGGAAGTTCCTCCTCCAGGCTGGCTTAATTAGAGCAAATAAAAGCGGACGCAATGAGTTGTTTATTGTTTCTTTTGATGATGATCTGCTGGACTTGAGTCCATGTTCAAGGTCCAAGACTGAAACATAGACTCGGAGAACTCGTCCAGTGAACCAGACTCCGTAGAAAGAGAAACTAGTTAACACTCACCCTCGGGACTGGGTCAATAACGGTTCACAAAGAAAGCCAACACCTTACGTGAACTTACGCTAAATCTTCCACTTCCACTCCAACTGTGTCCATTGTATTATCCATTACTGAACACAGGTATGTCGCTAATATCAACCCGCATCCCTGCCTTCAGTGAATTCTGACCGTCCATTTCCTTGTCCGTCCCTGCATCAGCACTCTCCAGAGCCTCTCACTCTTTGTGAATATTCCAGCTCTACTCATCCATGGAGCGGAATCAATATGTACATCAATATTCACCCCTGTTTGCCCTTCGAGGACCATCTGACAAGCTGATCAATTCCATACCATATCTGACGACCCATTGACTTAAAACCGCACGGAGCAGCTGGACACGTGAAAGGTTGTTTATGTGCGTCATTCGATTCAGACCATTCAATGGATGTACACAACGGAGGACAAAATGAAACGGAGTATACAATGTCGTGTTATATTTGCCGTGAAAGGTCTGTTCAGATCGTCCAAACAAGTAAATGCGACTTTCTACCTCACTGTCAACAGCGCTATCAATTTTGTGCATCTGTAAAACAATTGTCATTTTTCGTACAAGTGCAATAAATGCAGAAGGTTTAAACATTTGAACCAAATGGAGGGTCGATTGAAATGCTTTGCTTCACGCTAGCGCGAAATTGATGGGTGCTGGTTCACTGTGTGAGGGACTACATCAGTTTGATGCACAAACAAAATGCCGGAGGACCTCAGCAGTTCAGGCACATGTATGATAAAGAATAAACTGTTGACGTTTCGGGCTGCGACTTTTCAAACGGGCGGAGAAGATGCCGGAGTGAAAAGGTTGAGTGATGGGAATGCGGACAAGTATGAGAGGGACAGGCGAAGCCAGGTGCGTAGGTGGGGGAGAGGGGTGGCGAATTATGTGACTGGAGATATTTGGAAATGACAAACGGTCTGGAGAAGAAAGAATCAAATAGGAGAGGAGAGTTGATCATGGAAGAAAGGGAAACAGGTCGGGCACCAACAAGAGATGATAGGCAAGTCAGGAGAAGTGTAAGTGTCCAGTGTGGTGAAATGAAGAACAGGGAAAAGGAAGGGGGAATACCAGAATATTGAGATATCAATGTTTATACCATTAAACTGGAGGTTACCTACACAGAATTGCTCGTCATGTGCGTGGCCTCATGATGGCGCAAGAGGAGGCCATGGACCGACATGTCGGCTCGGGATGGGGATAGGAATTGAAATGTTTGGCCACCGGGAAATTTCGCTTGATGTTGATGGACATGAGGTGCTCGACGAAGCGTTATTTAATTTGAAGAAGACGTCTAGGCCAGAAACACCGACTGTTTATTCTTGTCCATAGATGCAGCCTGATCTGTTGAGTTCTTCCAGAATTTTATGTGTGCTGCAATTAATTTTATTAACGGTTTGCATGTGTTCTGTATCTGTGTCATCAGATTCATTTGCAAGATCCATAACCGAGACGATTTCCTCAGTGAACTGAGCAGCCCAATAACGGTTCACAATTGCTCAATGACGACAAAGTCTATGGAACCAAGGAAAGGACATCACGTGATCAACAATGACAATCATGAAAACGAGAGCTGACCCTCAGAGTGTTTCATAATAACATTCACTGATTGCGAGAATCGTCATTTCTTTGTCTTTGAGATTGTGCAAACTCTTCACAATTGGGATTTTCCTTGATTTACATCATTTTTATTTTTACCCCAGCTGTTGGAAGACACGTCAGCCTTGTGTAGTGCTGAATATTCCGTGTGCCGGAGCGAGTATAAATGAATGACCGTGGAGATTCATCAGCTCAGAGTTTCTTCAGCGTGATCGCGGACAGATGGAAGACAGGCGGAATCTCACACAGAATGCTTGAAGTATTTTCCCGTGTGAGAAAGATATGGTTCATGATCATCGCCGTTATCGGCGTTCCTGGTAAGAACACAGGCGAACTAACAATTGCGGTTCTGTGTGCGCGGTCTGTGAACTCGTTCAGTTACCGACAGCGTTGTGATGCCGGTGCTTCAGTGAGTGCGGTGCAGACATTGTGACAAAACTCTGTGTTCGTTCAGAAGTCTCCTTACTGTTTAATCCGTGCCCTGGACTGAAGATCAACTGGCGGTTGAAATAGATGCATAGTAGAAGATCGGAGATCTGATTCATGGTAGGCTGTTGAAGTAAACTCCGATACCCCCGAGCTTCTGCACCTTTACGGACTAATAGTGTTATTCCGTATCAATAGAACAACATGCTTCAAATTCAAATTTAGATTATTGCGCAGTGTTTTCAGAAATCGCTGCAAGTTTGAAGGGAATGCAGGAAGCGGATCGCCGGTGAGATTCAGCGGGGAGAAGTAGACATCTCTTGTGATACACTCACAATGAAAAAGTGTGCAGACGACGTTACGGGCCGAGCCCCCTCAGCAAAGACGTCCTGCTGAAGCGTCTCGACCGGAACTGTCGACTGTACCCTGTTCCATTGACGCTGCCTGGCCTACTGAGTTCCTTCAGCATTTTGTGTGCGTTGCTCGGATTTCCAGCATCTGCGGGTTTTCTCTTGTTTGTGATTGGATTACATCACTTATGAGTTAGACTCCGAAACATCGGGAGTTTCCAAAATTAAAATAAGGTTCTGTGTGCGTTTGCGTGCACCATGATTTGTTCCCCCGTGAAGTGAAGCGACATTTAAGAGCCAACCCAGCAGGGTCAGTTGGAGGTCAGAGGGACAATATGCATACGATATCATGACCTCCTCTACTGCCATGATGAGGCCAAACTCAGGTTGGAGGAGCAACACCTCATCTACCGTCTGAGTAGCCTCTAGCCTGGTGGTATGAACATTGAATTCTCCAATTTCCGGTAATTCCTTCCCCCTCCCCCTTCCCTTTCCCCTGTCCCAGGTCCCTCTCTGCCCCTCTCCCCTTTCAACTTTCTGCTTCTTTATATAGTTCTTTCATGCTTATCCCCTCCCTCTCCCCCTCCACCTTTATCTTTCCTCTGATTGGTTTTCCACCTGGCGCCTCTGGGCCCTACCCCCTCCGCTCTCTCTATTACTGGGCTTCGGCCCTCTCTTCCCCCGCCCCGCCCCCCCCACTCCTGATAAAGGGTCTCGGCCCGAAACGTTGGCAACTCGTTTCTCACGGATGCTGAGTTCTTGCAGCGTTGTGTACGTATGCATACGATACTCCGCTCCAGAACGATAAACATCGAATCATTCAGAATCATCCTGCAACAATCTGGAAGCAAAACTAAAAGAGGCCGATGTCTTGAAATACCTATATTGCCTTTCATTTGGAAATTTGGTAGATTGAGCACTCTCGTGCAAAATAGCTGAAAATTAAACGGGTCCGACAAGATCTTTAAAAAAAAACGGAAGCTGAAACTCTTTGACCGGATAGTGTGCAATGTGTGCAGTGACTGCGGGTTTACATTGATTTCTCCAAAGCGCCCTCGGTGATTAGTTGACAAACCATGACCCTCTTTCAGTAGCGAGTACTGTACCCTTTCACCCAGCATGTACCTGTGCGAGGCATCTTCCACTCCCGCTCCACACGCTTTAAATCTGCAGAAATAAGTTGTCGGCAAAGTCTGATTGTTGTCAATTCCCAGCTTATTTCTTTCCTGTGACATAGGGAGCGGCGAGAGAGTAATTATCATTCTTTTTGCTGTTTCCCAGTGAACTTAGTGGCTATTGTGATCCTATCCCGGGGTAAGTGCGGCCTCTCCACCTGCACCACGCGCTACCTGGTGGCCAAGGCAACGGCGGATCTACAAGCCATCATCTTGAATGTTATATTCTGGCTGGTCAGTTACTATTATTTCCCCGGGACTTTCCTTGACATCACCCCGGTATGCAGTGTGATCTTTGTCCTGGGAGAAGCGGCCTCCGACTGTTCTGTCTGGTTCACCGCCACTTTTACATTTGATCGGTTTGTCGCCATATGTTGCCAGAAGTGAAAAGCAAAGTATTGCACCTGAAGAATTGCGGTTGCGGTTCTGACAACAACGGGCGTTCTGCTCTGTTTTGAAAACGTGCCCTACTTCTTTATATATCACCCAGTGAAAGTGATCGACAATATACCCTGGGACTGTATTACAAAGCCAGGCTATTATACGGATCCCGGGTGCGTGGGATATGACTGGCTTTCTACCATTCTACTGCCATTACTCCCGTTCGTTACCGATAGGTTTGTGATGCCGATGTATCAGTGAGTGCGGCGCCGACATTGTGAGAAAATTCTCAGTTCGTTCGATGTCCCCTTGAAATTTATTATGTGATATCGGCGGAAATTAAGCCGGCAGTTGAAGCAGATGTAGAGCGGATGATCGGTGAGACGGAGTCATTGTGTGGCTTCGTAGCAAGCAGTTTTCAATTATCATTGCAAAGCCGCTATATAAAAAACAAACAAACTCCAATGCGCTCGGCGCCTTTAGGAGCTACTTGGAGTTGTTCCGTATCTATAGTGCAACAAGCTTTAAATTCAGATGGAAAGGTGTTGCGTCATGTTTTAAGATAAATGTTGCAACGTTGAAGGGAAAGCGGAAGGCGATGCTCCGCTGTGATTCAGGGGAGATCGTTCGTCATTAGTTGTGTGTTGGACCCCGAACCATCGGGAGTTTCGGAGATTCCAATAAGCGTCTGTGTGCGAATTAATCTAGCAGGGTTTGTTCCAATATCGAAGCATTTAGAATCGTCCCGCAGTAATTTGGAGCAAATCCGAAAGAGGCAAATCCGTAAGTTCAAGCGGACTTATATTATCTTTGATGATTTCAGCACGAACGTACGAAGTAGATGAAAAGTTCGTCGAACCAGACAGAATCTTTCAATGCGAAGATCGAACTTTCTGGTCGGATGGTTTGACACATTGTAAAATAAAGCCCGGCGAGGAGTAGTTGCAGAATTTAAAAGTGGCGAGCTAAGCGGGTCTCCTCTGTGCGGGTGACGAACGGAAGTCGAGGAGAGAAGGATGACATGTGCACGATGAAAATGAGTCTGCTGAGAACGTTGTTCAGAGGCGGAGGGAGCAGGCAGTCGATGTATGGAGAGAGTGACAGAACCTGGGTGAGGGAAACGCGGCAGTCAATATATCTGGTTTCCAGGACTTGACCATCAGCAGAAAACCTAATGGTTGAAAATTTAGAATGATTTCCTCAAATCGCCGTCGACGACCTGTTGACAATGCCTCCTTCCCCAACACTAGTCCTCTGCCAGTACCGAGTACCGTACACGTTCACCCCACGCTCACGTGTGATGGCTGCGACTTCGGGTTTACACGTTTTTAACTGACTGAAATTGTTGTCAGCAAAGTTTGATTGTTCTGAATTTCCAGCTTATCTCTCTCTGGAGACTCACGGAGTGGCGAGACAGTAATTCACTTTTTTTTCTCTGTTCCCCCAGTGAACTTAGTGGCGATTGTGATCCTGTCCCGGGGAAAGTGCGGCCTCTCTACCTGCACTACTCGCTACCTGGTGGCCATGGCAACGGCGGATCTATTAACCATCATATTTCGGGTCATATTGTGGCGGATCAGTTATTATTACTTCCCCGGGACTTTCCTGGACATCACCCCCGTATGCAGTGTGATTTATGCTCTGGGACAGGCAGTCACAGACTGCTCTGTCTGGTTCACCGTCATGTTTACATTTGATCGGTTTGTCGCCATCTGTTGTCAGAAGAGGAAAGCAAAGTATTGCACCGGGAAAACTGCGGCTGTGGTTTTGACAACAACGTGCGTTCTATTCTGTTTTAAAAATGTGCCCTTCCTCTTTATATATCACCCAATGAAAGTGGTTGACAATATACCCTGGGATTGTATTACAAAGCCGGGCTACTATACGGATCCCCGGTGGGTGGGATATGACTGGCTTTCTACCGTTCTGGTGCCATTACTCCCGTTCGTGTTAATATTACTGTTCAACGCTCTGACAGTCAGACACATTTTAGTGACCAGTCGCGTCCGTAAGGGGCTGAGGGGTCAGAGCAAGGCGGAGAACCGCAGTGACCCGGAGATGGAAAGCAGGAGGAGGTCTGTTATCTTACTTCTCACCATCTCCGGAAGCTTCATCATCCTGTGGTCGGTGAATGTTGCCGAATTCCTTTATTACATCATTGCCAGGCTGGATCCAAATAATTACAACGATTCGGAATACATACTTCAACATTCCGGATACATGCTGATGATATTAAGTTGCTGCACCAACACGTTTATTTATGGCGTGACTCAGTCCAAGTTCAGAGAGCAGTTCATCAGCGCAGCGAAATATCCACTCACGAAATTTTCATTTGATTTCTTTTATTATTCTTCCAATTATTTATTTTCCAAGTTTTAGATTTGATCAGAAAGTCTTTCCTCTTTTTTTGGTTGTAGCCTCAGAACGAACTGCCCAGCATATTTTCCCCCTTCTCCTCCCACCCCTTTTCATATAGTGTAATGGGTTTTTTCTTGTTTTTTTAAAATTAATTTTTCTCTCTCTTTATGAACTGATAAGAGCAGAATTAGCTGTTTTCTGTTTTTATTATATACTACATATTATGATTACACATATTCACATATATTTACATATATTTGTATGATTTTGATAATGTTTATGTCACTTTCTGTTTGTATTGTTTTTGATATGTATATTTGAGATAATTCTCTTGTTTGTATACATGCTCTTTTCGAATCAATAAAAAGTTTAATAAAGAAAGAAATATCCTCTCACCTCAGTTAGACAACTAAATATCTTGCCTATTTTCACAGGCGATCGCTGTCTTCTCACCCAGACACTACAGAACTGTCGTCAGCGGAGAGCGCGACAGCCGGGAGAATTAAACTTGTTTAGAAGCCCAGAGAGACTCAGCACCATTCGGCTCACGCATCCCACCATCTCCACGTTCTACCAATTATCACTCTCATCCTACGTTTTATTCGCGCTCTCGTCACTGCCACGCCCCTTTCGATCATGACAGAGCGGGTCAGGGTTGGAGGGTATTCAAGGGAAGAAGGTACCATTCCAGGGGAGGGCAGTGAATTACGACTTCAGTTTGCACAAAGCCTTGCGTCCGAGTAGATTAACGGGTGAGTTATTGGCTGTGACTAATGTTTCTTCAATCCCTCCACCTTCTACACTGATCTCTACGGGCTGGGAAAATGGGTCGGTCATGGGGAGTCCGGTTATCCGCACGGTCTCTATACTCATAGTACTCTCAGGCCGTGCCACAGAGGAGTTACGGACGGTATAGTGGCGCCGGAATCGACCAGGACACGGACTCGTTTCTCAGCTATTTCTACATCCGGGGATGGATCCTCCTGCGGCTTCTCATGGAGCCCGATCAGAACCGATTGTATCGTCTTCCCCTCGTGGCCTCCCTACTGGAACCTGAAGGGGTTATGCAGAGTGAAATGAGTCACTTTCCAGGGGTACTCGCAGGTCATCCTTTCTCCATATCCTCTCCTATCACTTCCCTTCTCGTCGCCTCAGCTCTGTCTGGCCTAATGCCCCTCTCGTGCACATTTCCTACATACGCCCTGCCGTTTGTCGCAGGGCATTGGCCGAACTCCCGCCTTCTTCTCCGCTTTCTGTGTGTACTGCCCTCTTTCTCCCGTGATCTTGAGCAACCCATTTCGTTCCATGTCGGTCAGGGTCTGGGTTACCACATTCCGTTGCTGGGTCTGCCAGTTCAGATTGGTCAATTAAAAGGCATGGGCGACCTCGGGTCGGAGTCAGTTCGGGAAGGTTCGTACAGCCCACCGGACATTTTGTTGGTCCAAGTGTATTCCAGCATTTGTGACCCAGGTGTCTTTGAATGGACCGATGACGTCAGTGACGGTCTTTCCTTTATTTTGCATGCACCGGAAAACTTCTCAAAAGCCCCCATGTTGTCGAGCTGCGGCAAGAATAGGGGGATTTAAGTTCGCACACCCTCGTTTCCATAGCCTGTCGGGCTTCCTCGCCGACTGACGGTGGCCAATCTCCCTCGGGAGTAGCCTTGGCAGCGAGAAGTTGGTCTCCGCCCTAGCCTAGGAGGTTCCGTATATGATACAGAGGAGCGCCCGTAGATCTCCAGGCAGCGGGTTAAACATTTGACAGTTCCGAGTGAGCTAATTATGAAAAGCTACAGGTTTTCTTAGTGGATCCGGGGCGTCGCTGATCCGACTGCGAACGTCAGCCGGGGTCCAGGGTTTTAAAATAGGGATATCGTCCAATATTATCCGGGGGATTTGAAGGGTCCCTCTCCCCTGTCGGATGGAAACTCGACCCTCCGTGAACAGAGCGTCCGTTCCCGCCCGCGGGCTCCGGGAGAATCGGGCAAAGCGGCAGGGTTCCAGACCAGGCGACCGAACATCTGGTGCCGTCACCCCCTGGGCTGGCTACCCGTTCCGGGGTCTTTATTGTTGCAATCCCGCTGCCATTTCTACAATCTCGATATCATTCATGGGGAGTCCTAGGGCGGGGCAGGCGCCAGCTGAGGCTACAAACCTCCCAATGGGGCTTCGGTCTGACGCCAGAATCCGCCATTGAACTGTTATTCTCCCATTTCTTGGCCTTTACCTTAGGGCGCTGGTGCCGCTTTTCCACCTCTTCCCATTCAGTAAAACATGCAAGTCAGTTCCCAATTAGGATCCTCACGCCCGTTCTCAGATTCTCCCTTCCGATATCCGATTCTTACCAAACCGAAAGAGACTCTATGGGGGCCAATCTACTTGATCGATCACTTAAATCACTAGAAAAGGTAGCAGAGTACCTGTTGTCCCCTGTTTCCACCCAAACCTTATAGGCGGGCGAAACCCAGAGGAATTAACGTGTCGCGCAATAATTGTTCTGTGTTCTTGTATTTTGCAATTTTCCTCTCCGTGTCCTTATTCACTAAGGCCTTCGTGTTCGGATCGGCCGGGCGTCGTTCATGGGGGCGTCCTTTGTTCTTCTCCAGTTCGCTTGACCAAGACTTACTGGCCTTAGGGAAGAGAGGGTAGAAGTCGGGAACAGCGGGTCTGAATGTGAGCAGGTTTGTGCTTCGGTAGGGGGTTGCTCTGTTAATGAACCGGAGTACTGAAATGAACGGATATTTCACTGGGCTTTTCACCTGCTCTCGGAATCTGGACTGAGTGGCGGCGTAAATGAATGTGCTCGTTCAGCAGCTGAAATTCCTTAGCAAATATCCGGCATAGGCGGAAATAATTTCCGAGTCATTCCCCTGTGTTCCTATCCCGGTGATGTGATAGTAGATAAATCCTGCAACATTCGTCATCCACAGGAGGATGAAGCTGCCGGAGAGGGTCAGGAGCAAAACCACAGACCTCTTCCGGCTCTCCATTTCCGGGTAACTGCTGTTTCCCCCCTTGCTCTGACCCCTCAGTCTCCTACGGACCCGACTGGCCACTAAAATGTGCCTGACTGTCAGAGCGTTCAGCAGCAGAATTACGCCGAATGGGAGGAACGGAGTCAAAACGATGTCAAACCAGTCATAGGCCACCGACGCCGGTTCAGTGAAGTAACTTGGCTTCGGATAACAGAACATTGGTACATTGTTAAGGATCTCTCTGTAAGTGAAGTCGAGTGGGCCGTTTTTCAGACAGAACAGACCGCTAGATGGCGCTAGAACCACGGCCGCCGTTCTCCCCGTGCAGTACTTTGTTTTCAGTTTCTGACAGCAAATGGCAACAAACCGATCGAAAGTGAAAGTGACGGTGAACCAGACGGAACAGTTCACGGCAATGCGGGACAGGACACGGAGAACAGTGCACACAGAGGGGACGTTCAGGAAACAAACGGGAAAATAATGATAATCGAGTTGATACAAAACGACCTCAGTGATAATGACCAGTAGATCCGCCGCTGCCATAACCACCTTGTACCGCGTGGTGCAAAAGGACAGGCCGCACTTTCCCCGGGACAGGATGACAATAGCCACGAAATTCACTGGAGAAGGAGAATGGAATGACATTTTAAAAATATGATTCGCAATCAGGCACCTCCAACCTAATCGCCCTCCACTATCTATCACGGGTAAGGTTGAGTTACTGTTAACCTCAGATTCACTGAAGGTGGGAGTGGAGGATGCTATCACGTATTTGCTGCACAAATCACTCTCTCACCTAGATGGGGTCAGTTGTGCTGTGAGGATTACATTCCTTGACTTCTCTAGTGCCTTTAACACCATCCAGCCCAAGATCTTAAAGCACAAACTAACGGAGATGGGAGTAGACTCTCACATGATGGATTGGATAGTGGACTACTTGACAGATAGACCTCAGTATGTGCGGTTGGGAGACTGTAGGTCTGACACGGTGGTCAGCAGCACAGGAGCGCCGCAGGGAACCGTACTCTCTCCGGTCCTGTTCACCCTGTACACTTCAGACTTCCAATATAACTCGGAGTCCTGCCATGTGCAGAAGTTCGCTGATGACACGGCCATAGTGGGGTGTGTCAGGAATGGACAGGAGGAGGAGTATAGGAAACTGATACAGGACTTTGTCATATGATGCAACTCAAACTACCTGCGTCTCAATATCACCAAGACCAAGGAGATGGTGGTGGACTTTAGGAGATCTAGGCCTCATATGGAGCCAGTGATCATTAATGGAGAATGTGTGGAGCAGGTTAAGACCTACAAGTATCTGGGAGTACAGTTAGACGAGAAGCTAGACTGGACTGCCAACACAGATGCCTTGTGCAGGAAGGCACAGAGTCGACTGTACTTCCTTAGAAGGTTGGCGTCATTCAATGTCTGTAGTGAGATGCTGAAGATTTTCTATAGGTCAGTTGTGGAGAGCGCCCTCTTCTTTGTGGTGGCGTGTTGGGGAGGAAGCATTAAGAAGAGGGACGCATCACGTCTTAATAAGCTGGTAAGGAAGGTGGGCTCTGTCGTGGGCAAAGTACTGGAGAGTTTAACATCGGTAGCTGAGCGAAGGACGCTGAGTAGGCTACGGTCAATTATGGAAAACCCTGAACATCCTCTACATAGCACCATCCAGAGACAGAGAAGCAGTTTCAGCGACAGGTTACTATCGATGCAATGCTCCTCAGACAGGATGAAGAGGTCAATACTCCCCAATGCCATTAGGCTTTACAATTCAACCGCCAGGACTTAAGAACTTTTTTTAAAGCTATTATTAATGCTTTTTGAGATAGTGATTTAGATGCATATCATATTTTACTGAGTTATGTATTGTATGTAATTAGTTTTGCTACAACAAGTGTATGGGACATTGGAAAAAAGGTTGAATTTCCCCATGGGGATGAATAAAGTATCTATCTATCTATCTATCTATCTATCTATCTATCTATCTATCTATCTATCTATCTATCTATCTATCTACCTATCTATCTATCTATCTATCTATCTATCTATCTATCTATCTATCTATCTATCGGATTCCAATGATTCACCACTCACGAGCGGTAAAGAATTCCATCTGATATCCGTCGTGAACAGTGTATTCATTCTTCTGATATTTTGCCTCCCAGACCTCGACTGCACAGTACAGGATACATATTCCCTGCTCCCAGACTGTCAATCATAGAATCATAGAAATCTACAGCGCATTACAGGCCCTTCGGCCCACGATGTTGTGCCGACCATGTAAACTCAGACGGCGATTATCTGCAATATTTGCAAATCATTCATCTTGCTCAGTTTGAATGAATGCACAGGTCATTGTTTGAATGAAGCAGCTTCGTGACGGAGCGTCCAGTCCACGTGATCCAATCCCCGTCACAGTACAGCCACGTCAGAATCCAAGATGGTGAACATTCCTCTATTGCGAGCAGGTATTTCTTAAGCAAGGAGCACAAGTTGCACGCGATACAACAATTTTTGCCTCATAATGTCGAGACGAAGTTGGAGTAGGAAAACATGACTCTGACAGGGGGATAAAAGTTACTTGTTGAGAATATCAACTGACCGTCTCTGAATCTAACTGGTTGCTCGATTTACACAGTGAAGAGTGTTCCAGGTGACCTGAGAACTGGCACACGAAAAATTTCGAATATATTATGCAAATCGATATTTTGGTCGAACATCTCTTTTAATTTTCTCTCTACATTACATTTATCCACGTCATTTATTTAATTGCCATGGATTTTCACACATATGGAGAATCACTAAATTGTACTGGATCATCCCGGCCTCCTCTTAATTCTCAAGATCGATCAATTTCACCTCGACCGGAATGTCAGAAAAGAAAACGTCCAGGTCTTTCTCCACATCGCCTAATTTCACAGACAGACAGACAGGCAGACAGACATACTTTATTGATCCCGAGGGAAATTGGGTTTCGTTACAGTCGCACCAACCAAGAATAGTGAAGAAATATAGCAATATAAAACCATAAATAATTAAATAATGATAAGTTAATCATTCCAAGTGGAAATAAGTCCAGGACCAGCCTATTGGCTCAGGGTGCCTGACACGCCGAGGGAGGAGTTGTAAAGTTTGATGGCCACAGGCAGGAATGACTTCCTGTGACGCTCAGTGATACATCTCGGTGGAATGAGTCTCTGGCTGAATGGCTGACTCCTGAATGAGTCTCTGAATCTAACTGGTTGTTCGATTTACACAGTGAAGAGTGTTCCAGGTGACCTGAGAACTGGCACACGAGAAATTTCGAATATATTATGCAAGTCGATATTTTGGTCGAACATCTCTTTTAATTTTCTCCATACATTACATTTATCCACGTTATTCATTTAATTGCCATGGATTTTCACACATATGGAGAATCACTAAATTGCACTGGATCATCCCGGCCTCCTCTTAATTTTCAAGACTCATTCAGGAGTCTGCTCCTGTGCCTAACCAGTACATTATGGAGAGGATGGTAGTCATTGTCCAAAAAGGCATGCAACTCGGACAGCATCCTCTTTTCAGACACCACCGTCAGAGAGTCCAGTTCCACCCCCACAACATCACTGGCCTTACGAATGAGTTTGTTGATTCTGTTGGTGTCTGCTACCCTCAGCCTGCTGCCCCAGCACACAACAGCAAACATTATAGCACTGGCCACCACAGCCTCGTAGAACATTCTCAGTATCGTCCGGCAGATGTTAAAGGACCTCAGTCTCCTCAGGAAATAGAGACGGCTCTGACCCTTCTTGTAAACACTCAGTGTTCATTGACCAGTCCAGTTTATTGTCAATTCTTATCCCCAGGTATTTGTAATCCTCCACCATGTCCACACTGACCCCTTGGATGGAAACAGGGGTCGCCTGTTCCTTAGCCCTCCTCAGGTCCACCACCAGCTCCTTAGTCATTTTCATATTAAGCTGCAGATGATTCTGTTCACACCATGTGACAAAGTTTCCCACCGTCGCCCTGTACTCAGCCTCATCTCCCTTGCTGATGCATCCAACTATGGCAGAGTCATCAGAAAACTTCTGAAGATGGCAAGACTCTGTGCAGTCGTTGAAGTCCAAGGTGTAGATGGTGAAGAGAAAGGGAGACAGGACAGTCCCGTGTGGAGCCCCAGTGCTGCTGACCACTCTGTCTGACACACAGTGTTGCACTGTGGTCTGCCAGTCAGATAATCAATAATCCATGACACCAGGGAAGCATCCACCTGCATCACTGTCAGCTTCTCACCCAGCAGAGCAGGGCGGATGGTGTTGACTGCACTGGAGAAGTCAAAAAACATGACCCTCACAGTGCTCGCCGGCTTGTCCAGGTGGGCGTAGACACGGTTCAGCAGGTAGACGATGACATCCTCAACTCCTAGTCGGGGAAGATAGGCGAAATGGAGGGGGTCTAAGTGTGGCCTAACCATAGGCCGGAGATGCTCTGGAACAAGCCTGTCCAGGGTCTTCATGATGCGGGAGGTCAATGCCACCGGTCTGTAGTCATTGGAGCCACTGGGGCGCGGCGTCCTCAGCACAGGGACGAGGCAGGACGTCTTCCACATCACAGGAACCCTCTGGAGACTCAGGCTCAGTTTGAAGACATGGTGAAGTACTCCACGCAGCTGGGGGACACAGGCTTTATCACCCTGGGGCTGACACCATCCGGGCCTGCAGCCTTGCTTTCTTCCTCATATTTCAGCTGTCAGCTGAATATGTTTCAGCTGTCTTCTCACCTGTTCAGCTGTGAAGCCCACCTTGGTGGTTCCAGGTGTGGGAGGGGTGTAGTCACGAGAGCAGGGTGGGGGGCTGTGTAGAGGAGGAAACTGCATCAGTGATTGCCCAGGTTTCAGAAGTGAAATAAAATTAAATGGCTTTTTATTCGTTGGTGAAGTATTGCTCGATTTGTTGGAACCTATGCTCACAATCGTGAAATAACTGAATTCGCAATATACAGCTTGCAACCAGTCGCAATGTCCTGCCAAGTACATGACAAGTCTGGAGAATTGCTCCAAGTGAAATTAGCAAGAACCCGTGGTGTTCAAGGGATTTCACTGGCTGATGTGACTAAGGTGCAAGGGTTCGTTTTCCAGCAAGTCATGGGCAAACGACGGAAGACATGGGAGAGGATGCAAATTAATACGTTTCGTCGGTATTCGTCAAGAGGGCGGACTTTAGACTTACGTGTTTCAAGAAAGAGAGGGGGAATTCTGCTACGGGTGTCCATAAATAGGGTCGATATCCGAATGTGCTTAAACTAGAATCACTCACCGGGGCTGAGTAAAACCTTATTCCGTGGGGTAGGTTGGGCGAGACAAGCAGACATGCTTCTAAAGACTAGGAGAGAATAGAGACAGGGAGAACTGCAGCCCAGAAACAGGCGCTTCTCTCCATGTAGACCGTGCGGAACTATTCTGACTAATTTCATCGACTTGTACCTGGGCCACAACCCCGCATACCTCTCCCACCCAAGTATTTATCCAAACTTCTCTTAGATTTTGCAACCGAACCTGCATTCATCACTTCCGCCAGCAGCTTGTTCCACGCAGTCAGCATGCTGTGAGTGAAGAAATTCCCCCACATTTTTCCCTTTAAACATTGCACCATACGCACTTAACCTCTGACCACTAGTCTCACACAAACTCAGTTCTACAGGCCTGCTTGCATTTACCCCATTTATACCACTCATAATTTTTTTACACAAACGTCAAATATCCCATCGTTTTACTACGCTTCAGGGAATAAATTCCTAACCTATGTAACATTTCCCTATAACTTAGCTCGTCAAGAATCCGCAATAACCCTCGTAAAATATCTGTGCACTTTTTCGAACATATTGATATCTTTCCTTTAGGTAGGTGACCAGAACTGCACACAACACTCTTCCAAATTAATCCGCAAACGTCTTATACAACGTTAAAATAAAATCAAAACGCCTGGACTCGACTCTTTGGTTTGTGAAGGCCAATGTGCCAAAGCATCTCTTTCCGACTTTGATGCCATTTTCAAGAAATTCAGGACCTGTATTCCAAGATCCTTCTATTCCATGGTACTCCTGGGTAACTGTAAATTCTCAACATAAGTCCCATTTCGATTTGTCCTGCCGAAGTATAAAACCTGGCACTTCACTGCATGAAATTGCATCTGTCACTCCTATGCAAATTTCACTAGCTTTCGTTATTTAATCGAATGACCAGTGTTGTGGGTCAGTGATCGGCCTGGCGTTGTTCTAATGTTTTCTACAAACATGATTCAATGACTTTGATGCATGTTGGAAAGTCGGGGGTGGTTAGAACACAAGCCAGCGATAGCAGACCTGTGCTGAGTCTGAAGGGACAAGTATTTCTAGACGTTTAAGCCCATAGATCCTCAGAGGTAACAACAGATCAGAATGTACGTGGCATTTCCTCCGTGTTTCTTTGCCCGGACCGGAGTAAGAACAGAACATCTTCCTGGATACCGCAAATTCCCGGAGCCACTGATCGAATAATCACCTGCACAACATTTCCATCTCAAGTAAAATGCATGCTTTCTTTATTTACATGAAACACAGTGTACAAGAACAGAACATGTTATTGCAAATGTACTTGGCTCGTTTCAGCTCCGAGTAAAGCGCTACACACAGCTTTCGACAACGCGCTATCAGGAGAAAGATCCCCAGCTCAAATGTTTCTGGGATGGAAATTATCATTACAGGGACACAGAGAAAGATTCAGTTTCACACCTACAGGGCGGGGGCGGGGGGGGGGCGGGGTGGTACATTGTGGCTCCGGACTGCAGCTGCTCTGCATCTGAACACAGAAAACTGGGGAGTTGTGGAACCAGCTCAGCTCGGTAAAGCAGCCACCATCATCAAAGGCCGACCCACGCCGTTAATTCTCTTCCCACCCCCCCCCCCCCCACCACCCTCACCGCCGCCATCCATCGGACCGAGGATACAAAAGCCGGAAAGCCCCAGCCACCAGGTTCAGTAACAGATTCTGTCCCGCTCTAATAAAACAATTAAATGTTTCCATAGTCCAATCAGATTAAATCTTCGCCGCACAATCTCGCTCGTTATGAACTTGCACCTATTTGTTTACATGCACGTTACCCACTCCGAAAAGTTACACTTTTCATTGTTATTGATTTACATTTTTCTGTCCCAAGTATAGTGTAGTCACTGGCGTTTATGGAACGAAACGTAAGTCACCTTTTCACCGTAAAAAAAAAATCTAAAATAGTAAAACAAACAATAAACCCAGACAGAGGAAGCACTGGACGGGCGTGCGTGTGTCCGATGGAGCGAAACACTGAAGTGAGACTGTCACAATTATCAGCAGAGCATAGTCAGTTTTATTTTATTCACAAGGCAAGCGTCTTAAATCCGGCGGGATGCAGCACTGTTCAAAGCTCTTAGGCACCATGTGGTAATTTAGCTCAGTACTGTATTCGTCAACGTGGAGCGGAGAGCGAGTTTGTAAACCCCGCGGGAGCAGACGATACTGGGAATGGCGAGGGTGGAGCGCCGCAGGAGGGGTGTGGGACAGGCGGCAGAGAAGGAATGCGAGAGGTGGGACTGGCAAATGTGAAGACACACCAGCCCTGAGACACCAGGCAAGTTCAATTGTTTCCAAACAATTGATCAATTGGTTTATTGATCATTACAGAGTGTCCCTCCGGTGCCTCCCGCTCCCTCCCCTCTCCCTTCTCCTTTCCCCAGGTACAATTTCCTTTTCCCCACTTCCTTTCCTCTATCGTTCCAGGATAGAAATCTTTATCAGAATCAGCCTTATCATCACTCAGAATTGTCATGAAATGTGTTGTTGTTTTTTTGCGGAAGCAGGACGGTGTATCTATAGGTCAGTGTATATAGTGCATCTATATACAGAGTCATTGTATTAGAAATGCGGTGCATTTTCTCATTGCATTAGAAATGTGCAAATGAACATTTAGACAGAGGGGGCAGAGAATCACCATCATCAAACTCCAGTAAGTGAGAATAACTCACCTGGAAATGCTGCGTCACCGTTTCGTAATTGTATCAATTTACATACCTGTGACGTTAAAGTAGACGTTCACCTCTCATTGTGGTCTGGGAAATTCAACTCAATGTGGGAGGTCTGATCGGTCCACGGGGTGTGACATCCCCGCCCCCAATAGTGGGAAATCCGCTTCCGATAATTTCCATGTTTCACCGCTGGTGAATGGAATTGGAATCGGTTCAATATTGTCAGATTTACCGAGATGCTGTGAAAATCCAGCCTTGTTCACCGATCGTGCAGATCAAATCGTTATATAGGACAATAAATTAGAACCATTTAAAACAGCAACAGTGCTGAATGCAGTGAAACCACATTCAGATACAATGAATAACAAGTAGACAAAAAGCAGCAAATCACAACGAAATAGACACTCAGTCTTAGACAGGGAAGTGAAAAGTCCATATTCTCCGACTAGGGAACCTTTCAATTATCTTAGATAATCGGAGCAGACGGTCACCACGAGCCTGGAGTTATGTGTTTACCGACTTTCGTACCTTACCTATGTTTTCCCGATCTTTTCCAGACAACAGTTTCTCGGTCAGCTCAATGGCAAACGTGCAATGACAAAGTTTCTCTCTCAGTTGGCCTCCGTAATAAAGACAACCCGACAAGTGTCGGCTCTTTTTAACCGAATCGGCATTGCATAAAATCCGATAACGCCCATGCTTGAAATTACACCTATACCATAAGACTATAAGCTACAGGAGCAGAGGAAGGCCAATCGGCCCATGGAGTCTACTCCACCATTCAAACACAGGCTGATCCGATTCTTCCAGTTATCCCCACTCCCCTGATTTCACTCCATACCCTTTGATGCACTGGCTAAACAAGAATCCATCTATCTCTGCCTTAAACGCACCCAATGACTTGGCCTCCACAGCCGCTCGTGGGAACAAATTCCACAGATTTACCACCCTCTGACTGAAATATCCGTCAGTGATGTGCCTGGTGACGGTTCGATTTGTGTTGAAGCGGTCCGTCGGTTTGAAGGAGGAAACTGCATCAGTGGTTACAAAAGTTTCAGAAGTGCATCAAATTTAAGTGCCTTGTTCCCGCTATTGAACGGTGAAATGTTGCTCGATTGGGTGGAATCAACCAGATCTTTGACCTAGATAACAGACAACAACAGGCCCACTAATTACAGGGCACCAGTTAGAGTAACAACTGCAATTTCTGTACCAGCCCCCGACAAGGTCCGAGGGTATTTCCTAGTCTTCGTCTTTCATCTTTTTGCTGACCACGACTGAGATGCCGGATGACCGGACAGTGGCAAATACAACGCACTTCTCAAAACGAGCAGGAAGGACTATAGGTTACCGGCTTTGTAGGACGGTAACGTTTATGTAGTTCAGCAAAATGCCGTGGGAGGAAGGGCCAGTTCACTGTTTTATGATTCTATGTCCTGCGTGTTCAATGACTTTGAATATAAAAGTCGGCAATACCCGATTCAAATGCATAAACGTTGACTGGACTACATTTGGAGACTGTGGTTCTCTTCACTTCTGCACTGCGAATTGCCGGACCCGACCAAACGGTGAAAACCGATTCCTGTAGGTGTTCCCGGAACCGAGAGCATTAGATAGAAGAACTGGTTAGAAATACTTGAATTCTTTGTTTGCTGCACTGGAGCTTGGAAAGCGAAATTGCAGATGCATATAAAGGAATAAGAGGCAAAGATAGGCCGAATAGTGAGAATCCTTGTTTTCCATAAACCAAAATGTCATTTATAAGTGGGCTTCGGTTTAAAACGAAAGGGGGATTTTATGCAGAAATACCTTCGGCGGCACATGGTCAGGGAAATCGCGCTGATGTCATCGGTTTTGATAGATAAATTTGAAACAGCACAGACTCATGAACCACCAGAAATAACGATATAGGGCCCGTGATGGCGCGTTAATCTTTGACAATTAGCAGCATGCTTGACATAGACCTTGTGGAGCGAAGGGCCTGAATCTGTGTGTTGCCCCGCTTTATGTTATTTTGTATCTAATGGCCAATGTTATTGGCGATCATCTGTGCCGCGATGCTCTGTTGTTGTCTCTGAAATGGGCCAATATCTCTGATGCATTTGGAAAGTCTGGTGAGGGTGGATCAGACGCCGGTAAGCGCGCGTCTGTGCTGAATCTGAACGGACAAGCTGTTCTATACGTTAAATTCGTCGATCCTCATAGTCAACAACACGGAAGAATGTGCGCCGCATTTCCTCCGTGTTTCCGTTCCCAGGGCGAGTGAGAGCAGAGTAGTCCCTGGATTCCACACACACCCCGAACCAATGAGTGATGAGCCACCAGCCCAACATTCCCAGCTAAACTAAAATGTAACTTTCCTTTAACTGACTCTGACATAGTTCCCCAGAACAGAGATGTTATGACAAATTTATGCGCTTCGTTTCAGCTACGGCTGAAGCGCTACACGCAGATATCGATGGCGCACTCTCGGGAGAAATGATCCCATTGCAAAGGTGTTGGAGAACCGGATGTTGCCGGGATGGAACGTTTCAGAGCAGAGAAACATAGAAACATTCAGCATCACATGTATAGGGGTGTATTTTAGTCTGGTACGGCATCTGTTCTGCGTGTGAACACAGAACACTGGAGAGAGTTGAGGAACCAGCTCAGCTCAGTAAATCAGACACCATAATGAAAGGCTGCCCACGCCCTTAATTCTCTTGTTCCACCTCTAGTTGTTAGGTTTCCTGTTTTTTTTTTTGTCTGTCAGCCCTTTTAACCCTAGCGCTACGGCCTGTATTCCAGATATTTCAACGGCTCCTGGAAGAGTCGCCAGGAACCTGGAAAAAAAAACACCGGATTAGCTCAATCCAAACCCGGATGGAAGCACAGATAACAGTTTAAGCGGGATAATAATGACTCAGGTCGGCTGGAGATTACAGGATTCTCGGTGATACCGGCAACGCGGTGGAATAGAGCAACATTGTGGAAGCCCACATCAAGGCTAAACGGGGCGCACGGTGGAAGACACATCAATGAGCTGTATCGGTTTGAGGGACCGAGAGAAATCGGCAGTAGCAGAACATTGCATTCGCAATGGTTATGGCATCGACTTTTACTGTAGAAAACGCTGCAATGCAGCAAAAACAAAGGACCATTTTGTAGATTACAGGAGGAATGGAGACGGGATAACTCCTATTGACATCAACCGATCTGGGATTGAAATCGGAACAGCTTTAATTTCCTCGGTATCCACATCATTGAGGACCTCACATGATCTGTACACACCAGCTGTGTGTGATAACGGCACAATAGCGCCTCTTTCACCTCAGACAGTTGAAGAATTTTGGTATCGGCCCACAAATCCTAAGAACTTTCTACAGGGGCACGATTGAGAGCATCCTGACTGGCTGTATCACTGACTGGTATGGGAACCGTACCTTCCTTAATCACAAGATTCTGCAAAGAGTGGTGCGGACAGCCCAGCGCATCTGTAGTTGGGAACGTCCAATGATTTAGGACATTTACAAGGACAGGTGTGTAAAAAGGGTCCGAAGGATCATTTGGGATCCGAGTCACCCCAAACACAAACTATTCTATCTGCTACCATCCGAGAAACGGTACGGCAGCATAAAAGCCAGGACAACGGGGGCCGGGACAACTTCTTCCACCAGGCCATCAGATTGATTAACTCAGGCTGATTTGAGTGTGTTTCTATATTTTCTTATCTGTTCTATTTGTTATAAATTGTTTGAAATTGCTATGATTGCAAAATGCACATTTAGACAGAGACGTAACGTAAAGAGTTTTACTCCTAATTTATGCGAAGGATGTAAGAAATAAAGTCAATTCAATTCAATACTATTAAATGGCTTTTGGACCCGCCCGATAAAGGAAGTCACTGAAAGAAAACTAAAGGAAAAGAATGTTGGCGAGGACGGAGTTCTCGCTCTAAGTAACAACTGGAATTCGATTGTCAACAAGTTGGGTAGCGGACACCTGACTCGATGAGGACTATCGAACCAGGAGGGACAATACAGGGGAATAAATACCACTCGACTGGACATGCCCAGGCATCAACCGTGAAGAAGATGGCAGAGTTTGTCATCGAAACGTTGGTGACAATCCATATCTGTACCAGCTTGAAGGCGGAGAAGAGTTTATTCATTCAACTATTCTTTTTTTTTTTTTTTTTGCACATTACCTGCTCTGTAAATGTAGAAATTTATTGTTGTTATTGATTTACATTGTTCTGCAATACCTTGTGTAATCATTGAACTTTCCTGGAACGAAACGTCAGACACGTTTTTCACAGCATCTCGGTACATGTGAGAATAATTATTCTAAAGCACTATGAAACCAATAAACCCAGAGTAGAGAAAGACTGGATTGGCAGGTGTGTGTGACTGTTTAGGGGAAACATTCTGAGGCGGAGTGAATCACGATTATCAGCGGACGATAGCCAGTTTTGACCTTTTCCAGACAAGACAGGCGTCTTAATTCAGGCAAAATGCTATACTGTCCAAAAAGGTCTTAGGCATATCTATACACTGTGGCTATGATGCCTGAGGCTTACGCACAGTACTGTATTTTTGAACGTGGAGCGGAGAACGATTTTGTATGTCCGTGAGCAAACGTTGTTGGGAATGGCAAGGATGGAGTGCCACGGGAGGGGTGTGAGACAGGTAGTAGTGAAGTAGTGCGATCAGCGGCGAAGGGTGGGGGAAGGGGTGAGTGGCGTTGGTGCAGACACACCTAGCCCTGAGACAACAGTCAAGGTCATTTGAATCCGAACATTTAATTTATTGATCATGACAGAATATGTCTTCGGTGTTTCACAACCCCTCCACTCTCCGCCCCCTTCCCCCAAATAGGATTCCACTCTCCGTGCACCCATCCTACTTTTAGTCCACACTAGAGACCCACATCCGTATTAAGGTGATCATCAGATATATATGTCATGAAATTTGTGTGTTTTTCATTTGCGTTACCAGTACAGTGCAATTAATAAAATTACTACAGTACTGTGCAAACGTATAAAACCTTTACTCTGTGTGTGTGTGTGTGTGTGTGTGTGTGTGTGTGTGTGTGTGTGTGTGTGTGTGTGTGTGTGTGTGTGTGTGTGTGTGTGTGTGTGTGTGTGTGTGTGTGTAGTACTGTGTTAATTTGTTGTGTATATGCCCAAGACTGTCAAGACTGTACTGTGGATTGTTATAAACAGTAGAGAGCAAAGAGGCTATCAGAATTTTTATTTCCCTCACCGGGAAAGCGGCTACAGACCTGAAACACGTTGTGCGGGTGCCCGGCGAAGGCAGGTAGTATCTCATATAGAGGAACACTTGGATAGATGGGGCAGTGAACTATCATCGCTGTTTTAGTAGGTGAAAATAACTTACCTGGACTTCATGACTTTACGAATCAGTGATATCCAAGTAACCCTTCTCTTCTCACTGTGGTCCTGGCAAGGAAACCCAAAGTGGGCGGTCTGATCGATCCACGGACTGTTAACCACACCCCCCACCCCCCGCAAGGTGGGAAGTCGGATTCAGACATGTTCCGTGTTACACAGCGGGTAGATGAATTAGGAATCATTTAATATTGTCACTGATCCGAGATACTGTGAAATTTTAGTCCTGTGTACAGTTCATACAGATCCATTCGTTATATAGATTAATGAAGCTGAACAGGGTGATACAATAACAACGCTGGATAAAGATATAACAAGCCGACAAAAAAGGAGGGAAATCACTACGAAATAGACAAGGAAGTGAAGGGTCCACATTACCATACTCGGGAGCCGTCGAATAATCTTATATCAGCGAGTAGAAAGTCTACTCGAGCCTGGAGTTACGTGTTCCTAGGCTTTTGTATCAATGCCTATGCGCTCCTGATCCTTGCCAGAAAACAGCTCCTCGGTGAAATTTCCCTCACTGAGACGCATTTAGTGATGCAGGATCGCATTATAAGGCGTCGCTAATGGACACAACCCGTACAGTTTCGTACGTTTTTAATAACTCTCCACGTTGGATAAAACCTGATAACGTTCATGCTTCAAGGCATTGTTAAATTCGGCAAAGACACGGTACCAGAAAAAGAAAAAAAGACAGGTGAATGTGTAATAACTGTCCGAACACATCTTCATTTACCGATCTTCAGGCCTTGAAATATCACAGCCGGGTAAACCGGTCTTACGCGTGTTTACCCCGCGACACACCTGCCCACGGCATCACCTGCGTTCGAGATGAGGTTAAAAAAAGGAGAACCTCCTCCCCTCATTCCGGATTGGCACTCGCATCTCAACAGCCCGAACATCCAATTTCCAAACATCCGTTAACATTATGATTGCAAGACGTCTCTGGAATCCCTGAAATAGTCACCGAGGTTTCCGGGGCAACAGCTGATATCAAGTCGCCGTCTGCGAAGTGGGGTAACCAGACCGTTAAACAGCAGTGACTTCGGGATCCCAGAATCGCACGTCGGGGCGGAGCAGTGCAGCTGAACCAGCCGGACAGTGCGACATGCAGGGCGGAACTGGGGGTCACAATGTTGGCGGTGCTCTACAGTAACAAACACAGGTTGTTCTAATGGGGAAGAGAAAGGGATAAAAACCGGCAAATGCAGAAAATAAAAGCATTGAATGGATGGTCAGTGAGCAAGTGTGAGGAATCATCCGCGATAGTAAAGTGGGTGGACAATGATCTAACAAGGAAAACGCCGGACTCTATACTCATTCCTGCCTGTTTATGCCCCTAACTAAGTACTGCTCAACGTTGCTCTCGTATCTGCCGACATCAGCGCGTTCTCAATAACAGTGTGCCGCCCACATTATTTCTCCATAAAACTGGTCCCTTTCGCGTTAAACCGAAGCCCACTTACACTTGAATATAAAACGTGGCAATTGCTGATCCAGATGCATAAAATATTGACTGGACTGCATTTGCTGATTATGGTCCCTTTCACTGCGGAAGAAGCCTGCAATTCATGAAGAATTAGTCAGGAGACATCAGTGATTTATGAGATCCTTCCGGAAAAGAGCGCCACCGGATATTTTATCGCGATTGTGAGTTGCTCCCTGAACTTGGTCTGGGTGACGGCGTAAAGAGCCGTGTTTGTGCAGCAGCTCAGAAGCTGCAGCATCGAGCCCAGTTCTCGCAGAGAATCAGGAGGAAGATTCACCGCAGAGGAAGCAGACAGCCGGTTCCACGCGGAATACACAGTGAACGGTGCCCACAGCAGAACAAAATTGCCAGAGATGATTAGTAGTAACACGAGGGATTTCCTGCGGCTCTCCATCTCCGGGTCCCTGGCACCCTGTTCCTTGTTAGCAGACCGGATTCTCCTGCGCCCTCTGCTGGTGATTAAAACGTGTCGGACGGTTAAACCATTCGTCAGGAGAACCAGAAGGAATGGGATTACAGGAGTGAGAAGGTAACTTAAAAAATCGATTGGCATTGAGACAGATAAAGACAAATAATACACCGTATCGAGACAAATAAATGGAGCAATTATCCATTCATAATGCCCTGCGAGCCGAAAATACCAGTACGTGTTTCTTAAACAACTGATCACAGTCACCATCCCCAGAACCCCAGCCGCAGTTTTCCCGGTGCAATATTTTGTTTTCAGCTTCTGGCAACAAATGGCCACAAACCGGTCAAAGGTGAAAGTGACGGTGAACCAGACCGAACAATCGGTGGCGGCGTAAAGCAGGACGGCGTGGATTTTACACACTGGTGTACCCGCAGCCCAGAGGACAAGTTTCACTGGCACGTAAGTGTACGGAATCTTGCTCAATATCAGGTCCAGGACAACGACCATAAGATCCGCCGCTGCCATGGCAACCAGGTAGAGAGTGACAACTCTGGAGAGACCGCACTTTCCTCTGGACAGGATTAAAATTGTCATCAGGTTCACTGCAAAGAGTATGAAAAAGATAATCAGTGGGCATGCATCCGGAAGGGTCCAATGTTACATGACCATACAATTTATCCGATTTGTTCCCGGTTCCTTGTCGTGTTAGAAAATCCTCAGGAAGTCTATCGAAAAAAAATCAATCATTAGAATCAAGTCTTAAGTGAAGCCAATGAAAGATCAAACGCAATAGTTGCGGACGGATATCACCCAAAACAGCAGCGAATAATACAGATAACAACCACTGATAATTGGTAACTTTGTACAAGATGAGGGAAAGATGTAAATGGGACATAAAATGCGAAATCTACAGACACTTAAATTTCATTAGATAACTTTCCTCAACACTGACTGTTCAGATCAAAGGCAGGCTCCCTCTCCTGATCACTGTACACTATTATGCAAAAGTCTTAGGCACATATATATAGTTGGGGATGTTGGGAATTATTGACAATTACAGAATGTAACCCTGGTGCTGCCCGCTCCATTCACTCTCTCACTCCACAACTAAAAAAAAATTCCAACTATGATGCCCTCTCCCCAACTCCATCCAACTCTCAGTCTACAACAGAGACCCATATCAGAATCAGGTTTATCAGCACCAGCTTACGTTCACAAATCAGTTCCTTTTTTTGCGCCGGTAGTACATTGTAATAGACACAATCACTCGGGTACGGTCTCGGGCATCCTCGCTATATATACAATACTGTCACCGATCATCCTGTCAGCAGTAGCTCCGTTCAATCCGCTCGGTGAGCGAGTGATTCCGAACAGCGGAATCGAATCAAGTCTCACCCGACCCATGAATAGACACAATCACTCGGGTACGGTCTCGGGCATCCTCGCTATATATACAATACTGTCACCGATCATCCTGTCAGCAGTAGCTCCGTTCAATCCGCTCCGTGAGCGAGTGATTCCGAACAGCGGAATCGAACCAAGTCTCACCCGACCCATGAATAGACACAATCACTAGGGTACGGTCTCGGGCATCCTCGCTATATATACAATGTTGTCACCGATCATCCTGTCAGCAGTAGCTCCGTTCAATCCGCTCCGTGAGCGAGTGATTCCGAACAGCGGAACCGAACCAAGTCTCACCCGACCCATGAATGTATTCGAAGCCGCTGACCTAAAGCTGGGAGAAACTAGTCGACTCTCTGGGACATGTTGAGCGGGAGATCTGACTTTGCAGCGGCGGATGTTAGCTCACAGGCCGAGAGTTAACTGGGCAAATCGTATTCCTTCGGAATCTTTCCTACAACGTTCTTCATCCCCTTCAGATACTCCTGCCCTTATGAAAGAGATTTCCCTCCATTCCTTTGCATTTATTACACTCCCGATTAAGTTTTCCTTACCCGCATTGACATCCGTCTTTTATCCCCAAAGAAACGCATCACTGTCTGAATGTCATGGCCTGTTTGTCATCTTCCAGTTTGCAGACTTTCTGAACAACCACCGAGTTGACAGTCAAATGTAAACGCAGACGGTAATAAAATAATCAGTTGAGGACGTTTTTGAATTGCAATCGGAGGAGGGAATCAGTTAGAGCGAGGACTACTCTAAATCACTGAGATCACAGTGAAATGCGGGGGCCGTGAATTAAAAACAGAACAACAGTAAGGACATTGGCGTTTTATAATTGCCGAGTTCCAATTGCAGAATGACTTCTGATGCAGACATCGTTTGGAGGAGGATAGTCAGAGGAGAGAGAGCGTGTGATCGTGAGATTACTTTAACGCAAATGTAGTGGAAATTACGAATCCTTTCCTTTTTTTTTAATAGAATTTAAATGAAATTCGACGAATAATTCCAAGCTTGGAACGGTATTGCACAATTCAGTCGATGCAGACAACTACATTGTCTGTTGTGCAATGTTATTCAGATCAATATTGTGTGAAATGAGCAGAGAATGAGAGAGTTGCAAATATTCACCATAATGTAACTTCGTTCATGAGAAGACAGATAATGAGCCGTCTCTATTTTCATTGTAACACAATTCTGCGAAATCCTCAGAGTGACATTTAAAAAGCGAACATAGGATTAAAAAAAAATCACGTGAATGAACGTAAGAAAGGGCAGTGGAACATTTCGAAGCGATTGTCTGCGAGAATAATGCGTATTAGGAAGTCAAATTAAATTGCGTTGCAAACACACCGAGTTGAAGCAACTTGATTCAAAAGCCAATATTTCCGAGGGGAAGATGGAGAGACTGAAAGGAGGCAACGCTCCCGGAGGCAAAATATCAAAGCCTCGGTCATGAAATGATGTGAGCAACGATTGAACGGAGTTTACCGATTGGATCATTGGCCATTACACCCGCACAATTACAAGAGCCACAGTGAACAGCATCGTTGCAGAATTTGGAGATTTCTTACCTGGAATGTGCGACAGGAGCAATAATTTCAAACGGGTGATAAACATTAGAGAACAGTTAAATATTGTTGTGTAGTTGAGCTTTGGAGAGAGACTCACCGGGAAGAGCGATGACAGCGAGGACGGGGAAGTAAATCACTTGAATGACTTTTAATGCCTGTGCGATTCGAAGATCCAAGGTCGACCATTCATACTTCGCAAAGACAAACTGAGCAGCCCAGAAGACATTCTTCGGAATTTCTGCCACACTCCACGCTGCTGTTCCCGGACTCTGATCCATTCCGGAACCAGCAAACCTTCCTTCTGCAGCGTGCTCTCTCTGTCCCGCTGTGTGGATCGGCGAATCACTGTGAGTGCCGGAGCGGCTGTTCAGTGAGAGCTCAGTGATTCAGATGCTTATTATTAGGAGAGGGAAACTCCCTTGTGACGCTGAAACCCTCCGTGGAATTTACAATATCGGCATTTAATGAAATGACACATGCAGTTAACCCTTTTTGCATAGTACGTGAGCAGCAGGTGTGGAGAAGTGTTGTCAAATAGGTTTTATCTATTCATAATCTGTATCTCAGCAATTCAGTAGATTTAGCGAAAAATGAAGCTAAGCAAAATTTGAAGATAAAGGTAAAATAAAATGTGCAGATTCTCGTTTACAGGGAAATGATATTTGTCTCAAAAGATTACTTTGAATATTGCGAATGTAAAGAAGAGTCGCATGAGCATTTGTCTTGAGAGAGAGAGAGAGAGAGAGAGAGAGAGAGAGAGAGAGAGAGAGAGAGAGCGAGAGAGAGAGAGAGAGAGAGAGAGAGAGAGAGAGAGAGAGAGAGTGCAATTTCTGTACCAGCCCCCGACAAGGTCCGAGGGTATTTCCTAGTCTTCGTCTTTGATCTTTTTGCTGACCACGACTGAGATGCCGGATGACCGGACAGTGGCAAATACAACACACTTCTCAAAACGAGCAGGAAGGACTATAGGTTACCGGCTTTGTAGGACGGTAACGTTTATGTAGTTCAGCAAAATGTCGTGGGAGGAAGGGCCAGTTCACTGTTTTATGGTTCTATGTCCTGCGTGTTCAATGACTTTGAATATAAAAGCCGGCAATACCCGATTCAAATGCATAAACGTTGACTGGACTACGTTTGGAGACTGTGGTTCTCTTCACTTCTGCACTGCGAATTGCCGGACCCGACCAAACGGTGAAAAACGATTCCTGTAGGTGTTCCCGGAACCGAGAGCATTAGATAGAAGAACTGGTTAGAAATACTTGAATTCTTTGTTTGCTGCACTGGAGCTTGGAAAGCGAAATTGCAGATGCATATAAAGGAATAAGAGGCAAAGATAGGCCGAATAGTGAGAATCCTTGTTTTCCATAAACCAAAATGTCATTTATAAGTGGGCTTCGGTTTAAAACGAAAGGGTGATTTTATGCAGAAATACCTTCGGCGGCACATGGTCAGGGAAATCGCGCTGATGTCATCGGTTTTGATAGAAAAATTTCAAACAGCACAGACTCATGAACCACCAGAAATAACGATATAGGGCCCGTGATGGCGCGTTAATCTTTGACAATTAGCAGCATGCTTGACATAGACCTTGTGGAGCGAAGGGCCTGAATCTGTGTGTTGCCCCGCTTTATGTTATTTTGTATCTAATGGCCAATGTTATTGGCGATCATCTGTGCCGCGATGCTCTGTTGTTGTCTCTGAAATGGGCCAATATCTCTGATGCATTTGGAAAGTCTGGTGAGGGTGGATCAGACGCCGGTAAGCGCGCGTCTGTGCTGAATCTGAACGGACAAGCTGTTCTATACGTTAAATTCGTCGATCCTCATAGTCAACAACACGGAAGAATGTGCGCCGCATTTCCTCCGTGTTTCCGTTCCCAGGGCGAGTGAGAGCAGAGTAGTCCCTGGATTCCACACACACCCCGAACCAATGAGTGATGAGCCACCAGCCCAACATTCCCAGCTAAACTAAAATGTAACTTTCCTTTAACTGACTCTGACATAGTTCACCAGAACAGAGATGTTATGACAAATTTATGCGCTTCGTTTCAGCTACGGCTGAAGCGCTACACGCAGATATCGATGGCGCACTCTCGGGAGAAATGATCCCATTGCAAAGGTGTTGGAGAACCGGATGTTGCCGGGATGGAACGTTTCAGAGCAGAGAAACATAGAAACATTCAGCATCACATGTATAGGGGTGTATTTTAGTCTGGTACGGCATCTGTTCTGCGTGTGTACACAGAACACTGGAGAGAGTTGAGGAACCAGCTCAGCTCAGTAAATCAGACACCATAATGAAAGGCTGCCCACGCCCTTAATTCTCTTGTTCCACCTCTAGTTGTTAGGTTTCCTGTTTTTTTTTGTCTGTCAGCCCTTTTAACTCTAGCGCTACGGCCTGTATTCCAGATATTTCAACGGCTCCTGGAAGAGTCGCCAGGAACCTGGAAAAAAAACACCGGATTAGCTCAATCCAAACCCGGATGGAAGCACAGATAACAGTTTAAGCGGGATAATAATGACTCAGGTCGGCTGGAGATTACAGGATTCTCGGTGATACCGGCCACGCGGTGGAATAGCGCAACATTGTGGAAGCCCACATCAAGGCTAAACGGGGCGCACGGTGGAAGACACATCAATGAGCTGTATCGGTTTGAGGGACCGAGAGAAATCGGCAGTAGCAGAACATTGCATTCGCAATGGTTATGGCATCGACTTTTACTGTAGAAAACGCTGCAATGCAGCAAAAACAAAGGACCATTTTGTAGATTACAGGAGGAATGGAGACGGGATAACTCCTATTGACATCAACCGATCTGGGATTGAGATCGGAACAGCTTTAATTTCCTCGGTATCCACATCAATGAGGACCTCACATGATCTGTACACACCAGCTGTGTGTGAAAACGGCACAATAGCGCCTCTTTCACCTCAGACAGTTGAAGAATTTTGGTATCGGTCCACAAATCCTAAGAACTTTCTACAAGGGCACGATTGAGAGCATCCTGACTGGCGGCATCACTGTCTGGTGTGGGAACCGTACCTCCCTTAATCACAAGATTCTGCAAAGAGTGGTGCGGACAGCCCAGCGCATCTGTAGTTGTGAACGTCCAATGATTTAGGACATTTACAAGGACAGTACGTAAAAAGGGTCCGAAGGATCATTTGGGATCCGAGTCACCCCAAACACAAACTATTCCATCTGCTACCATCCGAGAAGCGGTACGGCAGCATAAAAGCCAGGACCAACGGGGGCCGGGACAACTTCTTCCACCAGGCCATCAGATTGATTAACTCAGGCTGATTTGAGTGTACTTCTATATTTTCTTATCTGTTCTATTTGTTATAAATTGTTTGAAATTGCTATGATTGCAAAATGCACATTTAGACAGAGACGTAACGTAAAGAGTTTTACTCCTAATTTATGCGAAGGATGTAAGAAATAAAGTCAATTCAATTCAATACTATTAAATGGCTTTTGGACCCGCCCGATAAAGGAAGTCACTGAAAGAAAACTAAAGGAAAAGAATGTTGGCGAGGACGGAGTTCTCGCTCTAAGTAACAACTGGAATTCGATTGTCAACAAGTTGGGTAGCGGACACCTGACTCGATGAGGACTATCGAACCAGGAGGGACAATACAGGGGAATAAATACCACTCGACTGGACATGCCCAGGCATCAACCGTGAAGAAGATGGCAGAGTTTGTCATCGAAACGTTGGTGACAATCCATATCTGTACCAGCTTGAAGGCGGAGAAGAGTTTATTCATTCAACTATTCTTTTTTTTTGCACATTACCTATTCTGTAAATGTAGAAATTTATTGTTGTTATTGATTTACATTGTTCTACAATACCTTGTGTAATCATTGAACTTTCCTGGAACGAAACGTCAGACACGCTTTTCACAGCATCTCGGTACATGTGAGAATAATTATTCTAAAACACTATGAAAACAATAAACCCAGAGTAGAGAAAGACTGGATTGGCAGGTGTGTGTGACTGTTTAGGGGAAACATTCTGAGGCGGAGTGAATCACGATTATCAGCGGACGATAGCCAGTTTTGACCTTTTCCACACAAGGCAGGCGTCTTAATTCAGGCAAAATGCTATACTGTCCAAAAAAGTCTTAGGCATATCTATACACTGTGGCTATGATGCCTGAGGCTTACGCACAGTACTGTATTTTTGAACGTGGAGCGGAGAACGAGTTTGTATGTCCGTGAGCAAACGTTGTTGGGAATGGCAAGGATGGAGTGCCACGGGAGGGGTGTGAGACAGGTAGTAGTGAAGTAGTGCGATCAGCGGCGAAGGGTGGGGGAAGGGGTGAGTGGCGTTGGTGCAGACACACCTAGCCCTGAGACAACAGTCAAGGTCATTTGAATCCGAACATTTAATTTATTGATCATGACAGAATATGTCTTCGGTGTTTCACAACCCCTCCACTCTCCGCCCCCTTCCCCCAAATAGGATTCCACTCTCCGTGCACCCTTCCTACTTTTAGTCCACACTAGAGACCCACATCCGTATTAAGGTGATCATCAGATATATATGTCATGAAATTTGTGTTTTTCATTTGCGTTACCAGTACAGTGCAATTAATAAAATTACTACAGTACTGTGCAAACGAATAAAACCTTTACTCTGTGTGTGTGTGTGTGTGTGTGTGTGTGTGTGTGTGTGTGTGTGTGTGTGTGTCTGTGTGTGTGTGTGTGTGTGTGTGTGTCTGTGTGTGTGTGTGTGTGTGTGTGTGTGTGTGTGTGTGTGTGTGTGTGTGTGTGTGTGTGTGTGTGTGTGTGTAGTACTGTGTTAATTTGTTGTGTATATGCCCAAGACTGTCAAGACTGTACTGTGGATTGTTATAAACAGTAGACAGCAAAGAGGCTATCAGAATTTTTATTTCCCTCACCGGGAAAGCGGCTACAGACCTGAAACACGTTGTGCGGGTGCCCGGCGAAGGCAGGTAGTATCTCATATAGAGGAACACTTGGATAGATGGGGCAGTGAACTATCATCGCTGTTTTAGTAGGTGAAAATAACTTACCTGGACTTCATGACTTTACGAATCAGTGATATCCAAGTAACCCTTCTCTTCTCACTGTGGTCCTGGCAAGGAAACCCAAAGTGGGCGGTCTGATCGATCCACGGACTGTTAACCACACCCCCCACCCCCCGCAAGGTGGGAAGTCGGATTCAGACATGTTCCGTGTTACACAGCGGGTAGATGAATTAGGAATCATTTAATATAGTCACTGATCCGAGATACTGTGAAATTTTAGTCCTGTGTACAGTTCATACAGATCCATTCGTTATATAGATTAATGAAGCTGAACAGGGTGATACAATAACAACGCTGGATAAAGATATAACAAGCCGACAAAAAAGGAGGGAAATCACTACGAAATAGACAAGGAAGTGAAGGGTCCACATTACCATACTCGGGAGCCGTCGAATAATCTTATATCAGCGAGTAGAAAGTCTACTCGAGCCTGGAGTTACGTGTTCCTAGGCTTTTGTATCAATGCCTATGCGCTCCTGATCCTTGCCAGAAAACAGCTCCTCGGTGAAATTTCCCTCACTGAGACGCATTTAGTGATGCAGGATCGCATTATAAGGCGTCGCTAATGGACACAACCCGTACAGTTTCGTACGTTTTTAATAACTCTCCTCGTTGGATAAAATCTGATAACGTTCATGCTTCAAGGCATTGTTAAATTCGGCAAAGACACGGTACCAGAAAAAGAAAAAAAGACAGGTGAATGTGTAATAACTGTCCGAACACATCTTCATTTACCGATCTTCAGGCCTTGAAATATCACAGCCGGGTAAAGCGGTCTTACGCGTGTTTACCCCGCGACACACCTGCCCACGGCATCACCTGCGTTCGAGATGAGGTTAAAAAAAGGAGAACCTCCTCCCCTCATTCCGGATTGGCACTCGCATCTCAACAGCCCGAACATCCAATTTCCAAACATCCGTTAACATTATGATTGCAAGACGTCTCTGGAATCCCTGAAATAGTCACCGAGGTTTCCGGGGCAACAGCTGATATCAAGTCGCCGTCTGCGAAGTGGGGTAACCAGACCGTTAAACAGCAGTGACTTCGGGATCCCAGAATCGCACGTCGGGGCGGAGCAGTGCAGCTGAACCAGCCGGACAGTGCGACATGCAGGGCGGAACTGGGGGTCACAATGTTGGCGGTGCTCTACAGTAACAAACACAGGTTGTTCTAATGGGGAAGAGAAAGGGATAAAAACCGGCAAATGCAGAAAATAAAAGCATTGAATGGATGGTCAGTGAGCAAGTGTGAGGAATCATCCGCGATAGTAAAGTGGGTGGACAATGATCTAACAAGGAAAACGCCGGACTCTATACTCATTCCTGCCTGTTTATGCCCCTAACTAAGTACTGCTCAACGTTGCTCTCGTATCTGCCGACATCAGCGCGTTCTCAATAACAGTGTGCCGCCCACATTATTTCTCCATAAAACTGGTCCCTTTCGCGTTAAACCGAAGCCCACTTACACTTGAATATAAAACGTGGCAATTGCTGATCCAGATGCATAAAATATTGACTGGACTGCATTTGCTGATTATGGTCCCTTTCACTGCGGAAGAAGCCTGCAATTCATGAAGAATTAGTCAGGAGACATCAGTGATTTATGAGATCCTTCCGGAAAAGAGCGCCACCGGATATTTTATCGCGATTGTGAGTTGCTCCCTGAACTTGGTCTGGGTGACGGCGTAAAGAGCCGTGTTTGTGCAGCAGCTCAGAAGCTGCAGCATCGAGCCCAGTTCTCGCAGAGAATCAGGAGGAAGATTCACCGCAGAGGAAGCAGACAGCCGGTTCCACGCAGAATACACAGTGAACGGTGCCCACAGCAGAACAAAATTGCCAGAGATGATTAGCAGTAAAACGAGGGATTTCCTGCGGCTCTCCATCTCCGGGTCCCTGGCACCCTGTTCCTTGTTAGCAGACCGGATTCTCCTGCGCCCTCTGCTGGTGATTAAAACGTGTCGGACGGTTAAACCATTCGTCAGGAGAACCAGAAGGAATGGGATTACAGGAGTGAGAAGGTAACTTAAAAAATCGATTGGCATTGAGACAGATAAAGACAAATAATACACCGTATCGAGACAAATAAATGGAGCAATTATCCATTCATAATGCCCTGCGAGCCGAAAATACCAGTACGTGTTTCTTAAACAACTGATCACAGTCACCATCCCCAGAACCCCAGCCGCAGTTTTCCCGGTGCAATATTTTGTTTTCAGCTTCTGGCAACAAATGGCCACAAACCGGTCAAAGGTGAAAGTGACGGTGAACCAGACCGAACAATCGGTGGCGGCGTAAAGCAGGACGGCGTGGATTTTGCACACTGGTGTGTCTATAGCCCAGAGGACAAGTTTCACTGGCACGTAAGTGTACGGAATCTTGCTCAATATCAGGTCCAGGACAACAACCATAAGATCCGCCGCTGCCATGGCAACCAGGTAGAGAGTGACAACTCTGGAGAGACCGCACTTTCCTCTGGACAGGATTAAAATTGTCATCAGGTTCACTGCAAAGAGTATGAAAAAGATAATCAGTGGGCACGCATCCGGAAGGGTCCAATGTTACATGACCATACAATTTATCCGATTTGTTCCCGGTTCCTTGTCGTGTTAGAAAATCCTCAGGAAGTCTATCGAAAAAAAATCAATCATTAGAATCAAGTCTTAAGTGAAGCCAATGAAAGATCAAACGCAATAGTTGCGGACGGATATCACCCAAAACAGCAGCGAATAATACAGATAACAACCACTGATAATTGGTAACTTTGTACAAGATGAGGGAAAAGATGTAAATGGGACATAAAATGCGAAATCTACAGACACTTAAATTTCATTAGATAACTTTCCTCACACTGACTGTTCAGATCAAAGGCAGGCTCCCTCTCCTGATCACTGTACACTATTATGCAAAAGTCTTAGGCACATATATATAGTTGGGGATGTTGGGAATTATTGACAATTACAGAATGTAACCCTGGTGCTGCCCGCTCCATTCACTCTCTCACTCCACAACTAAAAAAAAATTCCAACTATGATGCCCTCTCCCCAACTCCATCCAACTCTCAGTCTACAACAGAGACCCATATCAGAATCAGGTTTATCAGCACCAGCTTACGTTCACAAATCAGTTCCTTTTTTTGCGCCGGTAGTACAGTGTAATAGACACAATCACTCGGGTACGGTCTCGGGCATCCTCGCTATATATACAATACTGTCACCGATCATCCTGTCAGCAGTAGCTCCGTTCAATCCGCTCCATGAGCGAGTGATTCCGAACAGCGGAATCGAATCAAGTCTCACCCGACCCATGAATAGACACAATCACTCGGGTACGGACTCGGGCATCCTCGCTATATATACAATACTGTCACCGATCATCCTGTCAGCAGTAGCTCCGTTCAATCCGCTCCGTGAGCGAGTGATTCCGAACAGCGGAATCGAACCAAGTCTCACCCGACCCATGAATAGACACAATCACTAGGGTACGGTCTCGGGCATCCTCGCTATATATACAATGCTGTCACCGATCATCCTGTCAGCAGTAGCTCCGTTCAATCCGCTCCGTGAGCGAGTGATTCCGAACAGCGGAACCGAACCAAGTCTCACCCGA